>NC_090736.1:122155850-122160850 GCF_036898095.1 Palaemon carinicauda
GAGCTTTAGACTTTGCCTCTGAATCAGGCTGTGAGCAAATCATAAATGAAGCTACTCACAGGTCTGGTAATTGCTTGGACCTCGTATACACTGACTCCCCTGGCGTTATAACTAGTAAGGTTGGTTCTCCAGTTGGGACATCTGATCATGCCTTGATTTCATTATTAGTGAAGACTGAGCAGCCGGTCCCTGATATATCATATTCTTGTAAAATTTATATGAAATCCCAAGCAGACTGGAATGGGATTTTACACGATATTTTGTGCTTGAATTGGTCACAATTATATAATAGTGTAGATCCTTTTGTCCCTTTGAATGAGAATCTAGTCAACATAATTGATAGGCGTATCCCTTCTCATGTGCTAAGGTACCGAGTGAAGGACAAACCGTGGTTCAATGATGATTGTAGACTTGCTTATTTGGAGAAACAGGAGGCCTATTATCTTTGGAAGGGTAACAGATCAGATTTGACCTGGAACAACTATTCTCAGCTTCGAGCTTTTGCTCAGAGAGTTTATGCCTCAACTGCGAAGGAGTACAATTTAACCATAAAAGAAACACTTTCTGGTACAACTCAGGAACAAAAATGGTGGTCTACCCTTAAATATGCACTCTTTGGTGTAGATGCAACAGTTCCTCCTTTACTTAAACCAGATGGCTCAGTCACTCATTGTCCAAAGGAAAAGGCAACCCTTTTGGCTGATGTTTTTGACAGTAAACAGAGTAATGAAAAACTTGAACTTCCTCATTCCTGTTTTCCTGAGTCTAAACTAACTAGTTTAGCTTTTCGATCTCGTGAGATTAAAGCTCTGTTGGTGGACCTTGATGCTTATGGAGGTGTAAACCCAAATGGTATATTTTCCTTTGTTTTTTATAAAGACAGCAGATTTCTTAGCTCCAAAGTTATCTGTTATTTTGCGCAAGTTAGCAAGAAGAGGAGCTTTTAGCACTAGTTGGAGAATTGGTAATGTTACTCCTCTATGTAAATGTGTTTGTGGTAGCTCAAGTCCCACTGATTACCGCCCAATTTCCATAACTCCCATATTATCTAAAGTTTTTGAACGTCTTCTGGCAAAACGTCTTAATAGGTTTGCTGAAGGTAATCATCTACTCCCTAGTTTGCAATTTGGTTTTCGTAAAGGCCTTGGAGCATGTGATGCCCTTCTTACAATCTCCAATGCTGTACAGAATTCCCTTGATTGTGGTCGGGAAGTTCGTATGATTGGCCTTGATTTTAGTGCTGCCTTTGACCGTGTTAATCATGAGGCCCTTGTTTTCAAACTGAAACAGTTGGGAGTGGGTGGGTCGTTTCTTAGCATTATTATTGATTTTTTAAGTAATAGATCTCAAAGAGTTGTTATTGATGGGCCCCATAGTGATTATAGGAATGTGATATCCGGTGTTCCACAGGGCAGTGTTCTTGGCCCATTACTTTTCATACTATATACACATGACATGTGGTTTGGCCTAGAAAACAAGCTTGTTGGCTATGCAGATGATGCTACTCTCTTTGCATCAATTCCATCCCCTGAATGTTGATCTAGGGTTGGTGAATCCCTTAATAGAGATTTGGCTAGAATTAGAGCATGGTGCAAATTATGGGGTATGAAGTTGAATCCTAACAAAACTCAAAGTATGATTGTAAGTAGGTCAAGGACGGTGGCTCCTCAACATCCGGATCTCAGTATTGATAATGTTTCTTTAAATATGTATGACTCTTTCAAAATTTTAGGTGTGATTCTCGACAGTAAATTTACTTTTGAGAAACATATAAGGTCTGTGTCTTCATCAATTACACAAAAAAATAGGCTTATTGAGAAAGTCTTTCAAGATTTTCGGTGATCAATCTATTCTGAAGAAGTGTTTTAATTCTTTCATTCTACCTTGTTTTGAGTATTGTTCTCCTGTCTGGTCTTCAGCTGCTGATTCTCATTTTAATTTGTTGGATAGAAACTTACGGTCTATTAAATTTCTTATTCCTGATCTAGATATTAATCTCTGGCACCGTCGTTCAATTAGTTCATTATGCATGTTGCATAAGATTTTTCATAACTCTGACCATCCTTTATATTCAGATCTCCCAGGACAATTCTATCCTGTTCGTAATACTAGGCAGGCAGTTAATTCTAATAGCCAGGCCTTCTCCATCACAAGGCTCAATACTACGCAGTACTCAAGAAGTTTTATTCCAGCTGTTACCAAGTTGTGGAATAATCTTCCTAATCGGGTGGTTGAATCAGTAGAACTTCAAAAGTTCAAAGTTGGAGCAAATGCTTTTTTGTTGACCAGGCGGACATGAGTCTTTTTATAGTTTATTTATGACATATTTGTTTTTGATGTTGTTAATAGTTTATATATGACATGTCTGTTTTGACGTTGTTACTTATTTCAGAATGAATTATTGTTAATTTGTTCTCTTCATTTATTTATTTCCTTATTTCCGTTCCTCACTGGGCTATTTTTCCCTGTTGGAGCCCCTGGGCTTATAGCATCTTGGTTTTCCAACTAGGGTTGTAGCTTGGATAGTAATAATAGTAATAATAATATATATATATATATATATATATATATATATATATTCCAGTGATTCAAGAAAGATCGATTTATTGGCGAACATTTAAATGACCTGAAGAGCTCGTTTGATGATACTGAGTTCACCGCAGTGCAGCCACTGAAGTGTAAAATGGAATCCTTTGACGGGATAATCACGTATTGGGCTTTCATGAGAGTGATATGGAGAATTGGCGAGTGGGAAACGAATAACCAGTCAAAGATTGAAGCAGTGATGAGATGCTTTAAACCAATGAAAGTGGAATGAGCGAGGTACATTCCTTTCATCTGTCATCCGAATGAAATGAGTAAGTATGGTCTCTTGCTATTTTTTTTTCCAAAAAATATATTCCTTTCAATTGTTAATTATCAAGTTACAAATAAACCAGAACCCTTCACGAGCAAATTCAATATGACAGTGACTTAAAATTTATTGAAAAAGATCTGGGTTATTCAAATAATACGAAGGGTTAAATAATATTATACAGTACATAACTATTTGTATAGAAATAATTCTTTCCGTTGATAAATTAATAAAATGAAAAGTAAATTATTTTATATATCATGAATAATGATAATAGTAGTAGTCATACTAACTATAATGATATCAATAACTCTAGTTAATAGTATAACTACTGTTACCAATAATAATAATAATAATAATAATAATAATAATAATAATAATAATAATAATAATAATAATAATAATAATATAATTTTCAAAAACTTAGAATTATAGATGGCATATATGTAATATTCCACTGATACAACAGAACCAAAGACATTGTACAAATCTATTTTGAAATCCATTGATTTACATTGAATATTCAATTTCCCCTCATGAAAAGTTTCGAGATGTTACACAGGAAAATGCAAATTTATCATAACTACACCAATCAGAAAAGACGTCTGTTAATAATATAACAAAGAAAAAGTTTAGTCATTGTAACATTTAAATAAAACTCCTTTACTAATACGCAAATACTATTATTAATCAAGTATAATATTTTTCTTCATTATCATTATAAACAATGCTTATAACTCCTCAATGATTAATAAACCTCCAAATTTTCCAAAAGCCTTATCTAAACCTATAGATGTAAATTTATTTGAATTATAAGTTGACTCCAATTTACTGGAACAAATATTATATGGACAATTTATACATTTTGATGCTTTTTACTTTCCTTAAACATATAAAAATTTTTATTTTTTAGAAAACATTTGTATATTGTAACTAAAACCTTATTTCCCAAAATGACATAATTACTTTGAATGAAGATTTTGAATTGGATTTCTAGACTTATTTTACCTTGAAAGCTAATTTTTGTATTTTTTTTTTCATAAAAACCTGATTTACAATAGAATTATGTTTTTAATGAGTTTTTTCTTACTATGCAAATATTGAGCCTAATTGGAGTCATAGGAATTGCGCATATCCTTTTATTTTCCATTTCTTATTTAGGGTATTTGGGCAAAGACGACTCAATACCAAAGAAATTGAAAGTGTTTACAATTCAAGCTAATACATGTAGCATTAATAGTAAGATTATCTATTAAATTTTCTGTATTGAAAAATCCCCTTTCATGATAAGAAAGGCAGATATTTATATCCGTATTGTGCTTCGGATAAATTCAACCTCATCTAAGACACAAAATAATATTAATATATATTAGAAAAATCTGTTTATTGATATTCGATTAATAGATCCATCAATATGTAAGTGCAGTAATAAGTCACAATACAATTAGAAATTACTAATTGAAGCTTTACATGTAGTTTGACTTGGAAATATAACAATAAAGATATATATTCTGTAGCGTCACTTTTATTCAATATATAAAGGGGGTATATTCTATTCAAATATAATATATAATTTTTTTTTTTGCTAGGATCAAAAATGTAAAATAGAACTGACCGTAGGAATTATCTTTTACTTCGTAAGAATATTCCATAGACTTGTTTATATTTTATTCATCAAAGGATTCACATAAAAAGTAAATTCTATTATGTTTATTTTATTAGTGGACGTAAATACAACGGGGTCTGCGAGAAATTTATAATTTTTCATGAGAGAAAAAATTTGGAATATTAGAAAACTATTTTAAAAGACTGGCAGCTGAAAGTGAGTGATACTATTGTAAGTTCATTTTCAATTGTTCTGTAATCTATAACTGAACAGATAAACACTGAAGTAAAATTTAGATGGGAGGTAAATCCAATCTTGCGCACTTAGATTCAAATTAATGACAGGGACTCTGTACCACAAATCTTCCCCATTCGTTATCTTTCAAAGTGAACTTTTCAGCAGGCAGGATATCAAAATGACGTATTTCTAATCAATCTATATTTAGGGTGACTAGTAACATTCAAACATGATTGAAATACAAACATACAACCTATATATATATATATATATATATATATATTGTATAACATTATTATTATT
>NC_090736.1:122165850-122177560 GCF_036898095.1 Palaemon carinicauda
CTGCTAACATTTTAATCGATCCTCCAAATACCATTTCATTTGGGCTACGTCCTATGATTTGTTGGTAAGTATCACGTACCTCGAATATCATCAACGGTAGTCCTATCATTCCCCGTTTCATTGCAGGACTTTGTTAACATACTTTTCCAAGTTTGATGAAACCTCTCTAATTCACCTAAGCAGTTGATAGTTGTTGTTTCACATGCAACAGTTCCATTACATCTTTTGAGATAGGACTACTAGAGAGTTATGGGGTCTTCTGACTTTCTAGACAGTACTACATTGTATTCTTCTCTTTGGTTATAGTTCATTTTCCCTTTGCCTACACACTCACACACCGAGTAGTCTAGCCTATTCTTTACACATTCTCCTCTCTCCTCATACACCTGACAGCACAGATTACCAAACAATTCTTCTTACTGCACTGTAATTGTTCAGTGGCCACTTTCCTATTTGGTATGGTTGAAGAGACTCTTTTAGCTATAGTAAGGAGCTCTTCTAGGAGAAGGACACACCAAAATAAAGCCCTTGTTCTCTAATTTTGGGTAGTGCCATAGTCTCTGTACCATAGTCTTCCACTGTCTTGGGTTAGAGTTCTCTTGATTGATTGTACACTTGGGCACACTGTTCTATCTTATATCTTATTTCTCTTCCTTTTGTTTTGTTAAAGTCTTTATCGTATATAAGGTGATATTTATTTTATTATTGTTGCTCTTCATAACATATATTAATTTTCCTTGTTTCCTTTCCTCACTGAGCTATTTTTCCTTCTTGGAGCTCCTGAACTTTTAGCATCCTGCTTTTCCAACTAGGGTTGTGGCTTAGCAAGTAATAATAATAATAATAATAATAATAATAATAATAATAATAATAATAATAATAACAATGAAATAATTTTGATGGAAAATTAGTTCCTAGGTCACTTTGAAGGTTCTCCGGAATACCAAACAGTAAAAAAGTCGAAAAACTTCTCGGCGATTATTTGGGAACTTGTGTTCCTGATAGGTATAGCTTCTGGGTATCTCGTCACTAGACACATCAAGGATAGCATATATTAGAAAACTTTTTTCGTCCCTTGTAAAGGTCCAAAAATATAGATCACTACCTTGCTGAAGAGTTCTCCTCGCACTTCTATTGGGTGTAAGGGAGCTTTGTTAATGTACTCGTTCGGCTTTCCAGCCATCTGACATATGTGACATGCATGGAAAAATGGGCTCACGTCCCTATGCATGCCAGGCCAAAATAAGTGCTTCATAATCTTCTCAGTCCCTTTCCTTATTCCCATATGTCCCGTCTCGTGCACTACAGCAATCACCTGTGTTATCAATGATACGGGAATTAATATTTGACAAGATATCCCCCATTTGGAATTCCCAAGGCTATCGGCGGGTCTATGCTTCCTTATAAGCAACCCATCCCTGAGATAATAACAGGTCAGAGACCACAGTTCCCCTGTTTCGTCTACCACACGGTACAAAAATTTTTTTACCATGGTATCCTTCCATTCTAATTTTATCAGCCTTTTCCTACTCACTCTTCCACCTTCTAACACTGAGTTTTATATTTCTTCCAGGTCCATTTCTTCTGTTCCATCTTGTAAAATACTGGGTCGTTCCTATTCACTTGGGCTTAATCAGGAGTTCTCCTTTTGCGTACCATCAAGGGAATCCACTTTTTCAGAAAATGAATCCCTCAAGTTCAACGGTCCTTCGATTTCTTTTTCTTCTTCAGCTACCACTTTCTTTGTCATACTGCTAGTTGTCACACAGCTAGGAAAAAGATGCAGGTAATCATTCTCAAGTTCAGTTGTAGAACTATACTTGAATGCTTTCTCTGTTACAATGGGTCAAGGCATAAACGGCGCTCCACAAACCTCATCACCCAGCAGGTTGTCTAATCTTTGGACAGCCAATGAACCCTTAACCGCGGAGTAAATTTACATGTCACCAACTCGCATGACAGTTTCAAATGCCAAATTGGGGTACCCTCGTCACCTCCTATTTCCTGCAAAATAACCAAGTCTTCTGTTCCACCAACGGGTGTACTCCTTGTACCAACACCCTATAGTTACAACCTGTGTTGCACAATATTCTGACCCGGGTTTGCTCAACCCCATCTTTTGCTGTTAACATACCTTCATAAATATATGGTTTAAAGTTATTCACGCTGTTTTGGTTTGTTCTGTTCATCGTGTAAATGCTGGCTGGTTTATTTCAATCTTCGACCTTTCCCAATTGTTTCTTCGTCTTTGCATTCTGTGAAGTCGAGTGTGTGACTGCTTTTGTTTAGTTTGACCAACATTCCTTAAAGTTAATTCCCCTCTTAACACACTTAAAACACACAATATCAACCTTCTGCAGGTATTTCACGATACTTGAAGGAGTACGATTCGACGATTGTTGCAATGGTACTATCGCATTCTGCTTAGAGACAATACCATTGCTACTTCCGATGTAAATATTAAACTTGTTGACATAGTTATTACTGAACTGGTTTCCATGGTTCGGCAAATATTTGACACTTGGTAGGAATGATGGCTTTAATTTCATGCCCGAGGAGGGTTTATGACTAATAATACTATAATCTTCACTCGACAAAGCGCCTTTATCAAGATTACTCAAGTCACTCTCTCTCAAGTACGTTCGAATATGTTTAGGAATTCCTTGTAGATACTGTGGTAGTATTATCAATTCTTCTAAATCAGCCATCTCCCTCATGTTAGCAGCCTTTATCCATCTTTTGAAACATCGTCATACCTGATATGCGCAATCCAGGAAAGTCATATCCACGTACTTCCACAAACTTTGGAGAGGTATTCTGATACAGTTGCAGCACGGTTCTCTTCACTTCTTGAAAATTCTTCCTCTGGTCCTTAAATAAGGAAAGGTGAACACTGCAGCCTTTCCCAGTCAATATTCTCTGCAATAACACAGATAATTTATCTTCTGGCCATATCATCGTCGATGGGACCATTTGAAAATGATCAAAGAACTCATTTTGAGCCTCTTCTGTGAACCTTGGACTTAACCTCCGGGTATCCGACTCATGGAAAACGGGTTCATGCTTAGCAGGGGTTGCCTCTCTCTTCGTAGCTGACCGTGCACAGGCATTCAAAGGCTTGAACTCCCATGCATGACGCGTAATCTCTCTTACCTCTTCCTTCTCCTTTCCTTCTCGTTCCCTCTCTTTTTCTTTTCTTTATCTATCTTTTTGTCCATCCTCCTTGCATGTCTTACAATCTCTTGAGCTTCTTCCTGTCTTGCTTCCATTTGCTTCTCTCTTTCTTCCCGTCTTGCTTCCATTTATTTTGCATGTCGTTTTTCTTTTCTCTCTTCTTCTAACCGTCTTGTCTCTCCTGCTTTTCGTTCTGCCCTCTTCTTCAACTTAAGCTAATTTACCTACGCTGCAATTCGTCAAATCTCAGGCTTTACATCCCTATCTGATTACATGTCTTCAATTTCTTGGTCAACTGGTCCTTGCTTCGCTAAAAAATTTTCCTCAGCCTCCTCCAACAGTTCACTAAGGGCTACAATATTTTCTTCCGATCACTTTTTCCCGAATTTATCGACACTTCTAAGGCTAGACTCTTGATTTGGTCTTTAACTATTCCACTCATAGCATGGCCACCACAGGCCATCAAAATAGAGTAACTGAGCTTTAGTGACATTACCCTCTGACAATTCCTGAACATTTGGGTTATTCAAAAACTCTTAGATATTGAACTGTGTTATCTTGTAATTGTACAAAATTTAATTCCTTTCCAAAAATAAATCCTAACAATATACAAAATCCTATCAACACTGAACTGTTCAAAACCTTTAATCAAAACATGGCCCTGTTATCATTAATATTCAAAACAGTCTCTCTTGATCTTAAGACTGGGCAACAAAAATATATTATTTTAATGATGGCTCTCGGGTCTTAGCACACAAAATATAATATAAGATGGTCCCGTGTCTGGGATCCAAACATCTGATATTATATATATTAGTTCCAAACTCACTTGTTTGCTTTAACATTAAATCTGTTACACTTTGAAATATTAATACTTGAACTCGGAGACAGCTATATAACTTCCATACAGCAATGTCTAAAACACCGAATATCCATAGGTCTCTAAAGTACACTCAAAACTAGACTGAGTAATTAAAACAACTCTTACTACAATTCTTTAACTGGGTATGAATGAATACTAATATTTAACACTGGTGATTGGAGTTAAACACTCTTTAAAAAAATAGATATATTCCATATAAATTACAACACATTTAAAGAATTTACATAAAACAAATAAATTACTCAAAATATTAAGTCTGAACAAAACTTAAATTATCACAAAAATATTATGGTCTGAGAATTCTATATTCGCTCGACTTGTAATATTAAATCTGAATAAATCTTAGACTAAGACATAAAAAAAAAAATATCACTTATGAAAATTATAAAATCACTTGTTTCATTTGAAATTAAATGTGAATACAATATTCAAGTTTGATACATAATGAAAATAGATCACCAGATCACTATACATATACCTTTCACCTTACTACAGGGCCAGCTTCAAAGCTCGAATATAATTTTTATAAGTACTCACTACTGTATGTTTACAAAAACACGTCACATCAAAAATTTTGGGATTTCACTGAACACTTTTAAAACAATACAATGCATTACATATGATAGAGAGTGGGATATGGCTATGACTCAAGGCTGGAATTCTCTATCTACTCTTTGCAACCCTGGGATCACCTTTATATGAAACTTATATACTTCCAAAAGATTCCAAAAGATCTGGGAAGAGGGGATCGGGGGGCCGGTGTGGCTGGCCTAACAGTGACGCCAAAATTTTCAATCCCGCTCTTCGACAACCCTCCAGCTTTGCCCATCTAAAGTTCTCGGAAATAAAAAAAAAATAAGATAAGATCATTCATTAGGTTTTTCAGGAAAATTCCTGAGCACATGGCACAATCTGAAAATTGCAGATTTCCTCTCGAACATGACACAATACATCATAAAAATGTAAAAAAAAAACATTGTTAACTTCTCGCACAAATCACATAACACTCAAACATATTACGTAACACTTCGTATAAAATATACATGAAATAAAAAGTTAATTCTTAAAAATAACGTATATTTACATTTACTGACTTGAATAAAGAATACAATGAAAATCACGACATAACTTTTACGTAATTTCCATATAAATCGGAAATCTACACGAGACGAGCTCTTCTTAAAAGCTGACTAACCTCTTCTATGCATATATGCAAATATGAATAAAATCATAAATAAACTACTGTATTTACTTTGGATAGCCTATTCCTTGTGATATCCAAGGCCTATCTAACTAAGGCAAGTCACCTCAGGTGGACCTCACTAATTCCAGTAATATTATCTTCCAGGCGTCAGGAGTAAAATCCAAAGACACATCGTGTCCATTGCCTATACCCAATCTGCCAACCTGCTGCCCTTAACTTCATTGATATTTAGGGGGACTTTCCTTCACAACCAATGTTCTTATTACTCATCCAGGCTGCTCATTTGCTTTATATAACCATTGTAGAGCATGGATTGCTAAGGTATCCCGCCTTGAACTGTAAAACCTCCTAGCATGGTATACTGCATAGTATTGTATAGAGAAAAGAGGATTTAAAATGAAAGCTATATACACAGATAAATGTACAAATACGATATGAAATAAAATAAATAAAAAAGTACCTCAAAATTTAAATATGCATAAAAATTATATTTTCTGAGGACAATAACTTGTCTTGATTATATTTTGCTGCAGAGATTCTGGGCAAAATAAGGCCCACCCCATGATGACGTCATATCCTATCATGTTTTCTCTGGTATTAACAGCTTTGAATTTATAAGGAGAGGTTTTGTGGCCACTGCTAAAGTGGGAGACAACGTGGTTGGCTAAGACGTCATTAGGGGGTGAGGCCTATTGTGTCCAGAATCTTTGCAACTACTATATACTAGAGAACTAAGTGACTACTTGTAGGATAGCACTTACAATAAAATTCCAAATCATGGGCTTAAGCGATATGCAGATGGATAGAGAATAATATTTTCTAGAGCAATGTAGTTTTATGGTTTTATACGGTCCATTTCATCATCATCCAGATCAATATTTGAAAGATCAAGTTGTCCAAATCTATAATTTCTCTTTCGAATAATCTTAAACTTCTCTCAATTAACATCAACTTAATTAAAAAAAAAATCAAAGGAGGAAAAACATGCAGCAGGGCTTGTAATAAAAATAAAGGTAAAGACTCATAGCTAACTAAGCTATTACAGTATACACAAAATTGATATAAAAAACAAATTTTATTATTCACAACCCTCTCCTGTGCTGTGAAGGATACGGCAAACCGAGACAGAACATGAATGATAAAGAAAACTTAGTAAGTTAATCTTTTACCCCACCCCTTTATTTTTTCAAAGCCTTTCAAACCTATGCCCACACAAGCATTCACCTGACATTCATCACTGTCAACTCATATTTGGGAACAGGATTTTTGCTTCTAGCGTCTGGTCCTATATATAAACTTTACCTTTATATAATCTCTTTTAGGTCTTTCATTATAATATTACTATTTCCATCAATACACCTACCATCTAATGTAGCAATTCCTATCTCAAAATCTTGCTATTTCCGTAAGCAATTTATCCGTTGCATCCAAACCGTTATCTACCTTTAAAAAGGAATCATACATGCTACTTATTACTCTCCCACCATTTTGCCTGGCTTTTGTTTCATTTTATTTTAGTTCCTATAATGTAAAACTACACACACTCTAAGTATCATTCAACCACCTTTCGTAATATATCTTAAAAAAATAGATTAATTTGCCGTATCACTTTTGCATTACCCTTGTCAAGTCTATGCTGATTCCCTCCTATACATATATATATATTTTCCTGTGTTTTATTCTCATCCATTTTTTTTACAAAGGTTTTTTCTTCCTTTCTTGTCCAACAAACACCAATTGATTATCTCATAGTCCTGGCTTCTCACATACACTATGCCCATAGCTATTCATTTTCAACAATCATCCCCTCTCGACATCACATATTTTCATCAACATAAATTCTTTCTTTAAACGCACCTTATTTCTGATCGTCATTCATTAATTTACATGCCATTGCCTGAATTACCTTAGCATGCCACTCATCATTCATGTTAAAAAAATATACTTACTCATGATTTCCTGTCTTATGTACACGTACCTCTCATCATCTATGCTCTTCATTGTATACATAAACTCCATGAAATAACTTTACACTACGTATTCTCATCGTTCTAAAGCTTAGCAACAAGATCACATATACCTGAGGTCCCTGCATATTCATAATACCATCATCCATTTGAGGAGTCGTTTTCACCAAATTACTTGCTTCCATATTTTCCACTCCATATTAATACTTGTTACAGGCTACTTGGTTATAAAACCTTACCATTAATAGTTTATCCTAACTCTCACATTAATTTTACGCTTTCTTTTGTCCCCAATGGCTCTTCTTTCCACCACTTGATACTCACTTGACTATCTTCATCCAAATAAAATTACCCACAACTCTATCATTATCGTATGTTGATGTACAAACTTGTTGTTTTTTTTTTCTTTGTTTCATAAACCAATACATAACAATACGTATTACTTCTCATTCGTTCCTTGAACTACATAAAATTCATTATTGTCTATCATCAGCCCATGAATCTTAACATTTTCACAAAACTTTGCCTGTTCATCCACTAAATTCACACACATCCCTTATATTACGAATTCCTAATTATCAAATTAACCTTAAAACTTGTATTACACATCATTTTCACACTCTTGACATAATATGCCCTTTATCTATCATATCTTCATGCAGCAAACCCCTCATGAACATGCATTGCAGAGTTCACAGAGTCCATGCATGCAGGATTAACCAAGCTGCATCCTCTCAATATTGACTTTTCTGAACATCCTAGCTTACTTATCTCTTCTTCCTACATACATTTATTCCATAGTTTTTTTGCACATCTTTGCATAATACCTATTCTTACCACAATTTGCAAAAATCAGACTTGTTCGATTACCGGGTTATCCACTTTCTATATGACCATTTATACCATATCGATGAAACATAATCACTTTCTCCTCCTTACACTCACTAATAAGATGCCCTTTCTCACGGCACCCAAAACATCCTCCTAATGACAATCTACACTCATTCTTCTTATATATTACTTGCACATCTTTGCATAATACCTATTCTTACCACAATTTGCAAAAATCAGACTTGTTCGATTACCGGGTTATCCACTTTCTATATGACCATTCATACCATATCGATGAAACGTAATCACTTTCTCCTCCTTACACTCACTAATAAGATGCCCTTTCTCACGGCACCCAAAACATCCTACTAATGACAATCTACACTCATTCTTCTTATATATTACTTGCTCACATCTATAATTCTTTTCACAGCTACAACTATAGTACATTACCAACCTTGCAAATAACAGTACTCATATCTCTCCAAAGCCGACTTCCGTATCCTAACTTTACATCAACCTTTATTAAGTATTCTTCCTTTACACACAAAGTATTTGAACTATAATATATAATCTGCTTATTTGCGTTATTCAAATATATTTTTTTTTTTTTTTTTTTGCAGCAAATCATCCTCGTCCCCGAAATCAGGATGTTTGCTAACTGTCAATATAAGTAGTCATTTTAGTTTCGTCTTCCTTATGGCAGCGTTCTACCTGGCTACTGCTTGATAAATATCATCGTTAATACACAAAAAAGCATAAATTAAGTAGATATTAAAGATTCCTTGTTATACCTTATTGCGTGGTGGATGGGATTTAGCGTTTTATGGCTCTTTTAATCTTCATCGTTGCATACAATCATTCTCAACACTAAATGACCTACAAAATGGAATATGAACAAACAATTATGCTGGCTGTACACAGCCATACTCATATTTATTGTGTCTTTAAACAGACGCACACACAATACAAACATACACACAATGTTTCAGTAATTCAATATTATATGACTGATAGGGAAATACGAACACACTATTATAGACGCCTACTGACAGACACAATCATTAAAACATATATGATCAGTAATTTTCTGAGTAAAAAAGGTTGTAGTTAAACACCAACACCCACCAATATATATATATATATATATATATATATATATATATATATATATATATATATATATATATATATATATCCATATATATAAGTATATATATATATATATATATATATATATATATATATATATATATATATATATATATATATATATATATATTATCAATTGAATGATGACTCCTATTCACCCTTACCATTATGAATATAGGCAGAAACATTTCAGTCGTTTTTTTTTTTTACAATGACGAATAGATCAAACTTGGAATTTTGATAACACTGAAATCCCTCCGGACATTTTACTTTTTATGCTAGGAGTTATCACGTTTCCAATGGGGACTAAAAGATAAATTAGAGAAAGGGTCATTAATACAACCTTGAAATTTTCTGATTTGTGATAAACCATAATTTCCTGGGAAAGTGCTTATAATAAAATTAAGTCTTCATAGTATAAAAATAAATTCTGAGTTACTATTCATTTTACGAGGATATATAAGAGACTGATTTCTGAAGACATTTGAAAATGCAGTGAAAAGGGATATCAACTTTCTCTCTCTCTCTCTCTCTCTCTCTCTCTCTCTCTCTCTCTCTCTCTCTCTCTCTCTCTCTCTCTCTCTCTCTCTCTCTCTCTTTTGAGAAGGATATAGATATACTGGAAACAGTAAAAGCTAGGGCCTCCAAACTAGTTCCAACAATAAAACGATTTCGATATAAACGGCGGATGAAACGTTAGAACATATTTGATTTAGAAATTCGACGACTAAGGGAACATTCAATGGTGGTGCAACAACCGTGTGTCACACGATCGTACATAGTTCATTCTGTGTATATATTATGCTTGTATCTTCGCTCTTCCCTCGCACTAAAAAGAACCAGAATAAACATGTCTGCTTTTCTCCTCTGTAACAGTGTATGTTTTTAACATGAAATTTCTTGTTGCTTTGAGCTTTTGTATATAAAGGAGAATGTTCTATAATAAAATTACCCAGTTGCTTTCATACTGTCTTTGAGTCACAACCTTCTCTCGGCCCGTCACAGTGACACTCTATTCATGCTTAGCACAAATCAGTCCAGAGGTAACAGATAAAATCTGGAAGTGAAAAGATACAACACCACTCAATGTGCCAATTTCTTCACATACAAAAAAGCAAATACTTGGAATAGAATTCCAGCGCATGTAGTGAACAGTAACATGGTAAACAAGATCAAGAATAAGACAAGGTCATAAGAACAGTCTAAATGCATAAACTAAATCGCTCTACCAAAGATCAAATGAAGCTTCTGCTGGTGAACTGAAAAGTCTCTCTCTCTCTCTCTCTCTAGAAATATCATAAGCTTTTGTGTGTACTCTAACTCTAAATTTCTAGTGTCCCATTAATGCCTAATCTGTAAACTTTAAATGTTTTTTTTTTTAATATCAATGAATCTATCAAATAAATTTCATAATGAACTTGATAGTAACTTTTGGTATTTATTAACGATATGAATTGCATAATAGAGCGATTGCTAGTTGTAATAATCGTAGATAAGAAAATTTTTTTTTATATCATGATTTTTAAGTAGGGCAAATGTAATCAGTTTCATAGTTGTGAATAAATAGAGGCAACGCATAACCTTATGACCAGTCCAAAGGAAATGTTGTAAATATATCAATGAATATGAGAGAATTATCCTTGTTCATCTTTAATCCCTTAATTATTTGTTAGAATCCTACTGAAAACAGGCTGAATTGATTATGCTCTATCTGAAAGTCTACGCAGTTGCTCCAGATCAATCTCAAAATTGTCCATTTGATCTCGATACCTCTCATAATCTAGTCATCTAGTCACGATCAATTTCAAAATCTGCCCAGGTTATCCCCATTCCTTTCAGAATATGTTCAGCTGGTGTAGATTTAGGCCATTTTTTTTTTCAGGTGATCCAGATCCAATCCAAAAAGTGTTTTCCTGATTCACATCCCATTAAAAAATTGGTCAACAAATCTAGATGAAATACAAATTTTCTTCAAGTCATCAAAATTGATATCACAATCTGTCAAGTTCTTTGGTTCGTAAATAGCTTCAAAAATATATTTACAGATGTAAAGTGACAAATATTCTCTGAAAATTACGTTGATAAGGCAATAGATTGGCATGGCCTCTGATCGGAGGATAGACAAAAAAGATATCTATACAGACGGAAAGAACTAAACCGTGGCAGCCAATAATGAAAGAGATAGACCAAAATAAAAAGAAAAAAAAATCAAATGTTCAAAAGTTAACACAAAAGTTCTGTGTTGGTTTATTAGCAGAGGTAACTATGTAACAGGTGATTTCTCTCTCTCTCTCTCTCTCTCTCTCTCTCTCTCTCTCTCTCTCTCTCTCTCTCTCTCTCTCTCTCTCTCTCTCTCTCAACTACATCTTAGTCAGATATAGTTGAAACCAACTATGCTAATGTGAAAGCACATAGATTTAACTTTAACAATCTTCGGAAAAGAATGAATTTTCGCCTCCTCTCCCCCCCCCCCAAAAAAAAAACCCTATAAGAGGGGAC
>NC_090736.1:122178060-122183060 GCF_036898095.1 Palaemon carinicauda
GAGAGAGAGAGAGAGAGAGAGGGGGGAGGAAAATTGATAAAGCCAGTTTGCTAAGTGAAGGTTATAATGTTATCAGTCGTAAACCATCCTTGGGCATAAAGTTTCAACCATAGTTCCAACAAAGTGTCATGTATTCATCGAACCATGGAAACCTGTTCTGTAATAACTACGTGAACAATTTCAACAGTTGCAGCGGAAGTAGCACTGGTACTGTCACTATACAGAATGCAATAGTACCACAGCAACAATCGTCGAATCGTCCTCCTTCAAGTATCATGAAAGACTTGCAATAGGTTGATATTGTGTGTGGAAGTGGAAAGAGAGGCCATATCAGTAAGGAATGCTGGTCAAACCAACCAAAAGCAAACACACAAGTGATTAAGGATAATTCATCTTCACAGAATGCAAAGTGAAGAAGCAATCGGGAAAGGACATAGAGGAAAATAAACCAGGCAACGTTTACATGCCAAACAGGATGAACCCAAACAGCATGGATGTCTTTAAATCATAGATTTTTTAAAGTATGTTAGTAGCAATAGATGAGAGTGAACGAACCCCAGTCATGATATTGCACAACACAGGTTGCAACCATAGTGTGGTGGTACGAGGAGTACACATCTATGGTACGAGAAGTACACCCGTTGCTTGATCAGTCTCTCATGGGTGATTCGGTTATTTAGAAGGGAATAAGAGGGGAGGTTACTCTATTTGCCATTTGAGACTTTCATTCAGATTGGAGACAAGTAATTTTGACTTTTGCGGTATTCATTGTCTGTTGAAGGAGGAGACGTCCTGCTGGGTAATGAGGTTGATGGAGCGCCATTTGTGCCTTGTCCCATTGTAATGAAGAAACTTTTAAAGTATAGTCCAATGACTGAACTTGAGAAGGACTACCCGTATCTGTTCCCTAATTGTGTTACGATAAGGAGTATGAAGAAGAAAGTGGCTGCTGAAGAAGAAGAAGACATCGAAGGAATGATTTACTTGGAGGATTTGTTTTCCAAAGATGAGGATTCCCATTGGTACGCCATAGGAGAACTCCCGAGTAAGCCTGAGAGAAGAAGAATGATAGAGGAGGGGACATGAAAATAAAGGAGAGAGGGACCTGGAAGAAATAGAGAATTTAGCGTTAGCGGTATTACAAGTGAGTAGTGAAAGGCCGATAGGTTTGCAATGGAATGATGACCTGTTAACAGAGTGATTGTACCATGTGGTAGATGAGACTGAGGCACAATAGTCTCCGACCTGTTATTATCTGAAGGATGTGTTACTTATGAGGAAGAATAGGCCTGCTGATATCCCTGGAAATGACAAACGGGGGATATATAATCAGATACTCATAACGCACAGAGTTGAGAAGACACGTGATCTTGGTAGCGGACGAGACAGGACATATTGGGATAAGGAAGATGGCGAAGAAGATTATGAAACACTTTTTCTAGCCTTTTATATATAAGGACGTGAGCCAGTTTTCCCGTGCATATCACTTATGTCACATGGCTGGAAAGCTGAACAGGTACTTTAAAGAAAGCTCAGTTATAACCTACAGAAGTGCGAGGAGAACCCTTCAGCAAGTAAATGATCGATATTGTAGGACGTTTACCAAGGACGAAAAAGGTCACGAATATATGTTAACCTTGATGTGTCCAGTAACAGGATACCCAGAAGCCATACCCGCCAGGAACATCACTGCCAAAATAATCGCTGAGAAGTTACTAAACTCTATAATTACGATTGGTATACTGGAAATCGTTCAATGTGACCAAGGAACAAATTTTATGTCAAAATTATTCCAGGACATAATGAAAATTTTGGATGTAAAACAACAACTATCAACTGCTTTTCATCCATAGACCCAAGGTGCATTAGAGAGGTTTCATCAAATGTTAAAAAGTATGTTGACAAAGTTCTGCAATGAAACGGGGAATAAATGGGACATCGGACCAAAGTCAATGTTATTCCAATTATATAATGCTTATCAAGAAATTATGGGATGTAGCCCGAATGAAATGGTATTTGGACGAGAAGTACGAGGACTGATTAAAAAGTTAGCAGAAAGATGGAAGGACCGAGAGGAAAGAGAGGGAGAAAATTTCAAGGATTAGAGGAAAAAGATCAGCGAGTTGAGGACATTTTCCCTAGAAGGCATGAAGACAACGAGTTAAGGATGGAAGAAGAAAAGGTTCGGCATGACAAGTACAAACAGAGAGGTTTTGGTAGAACGCCAGGTGTTGGTCCACTCCCCAAAAAGGAGATTCTCTCTCGCCAATGAGTTCCAAGATTCACTCCCGATTTTTGAGAAGAAATGTGATCGGACATATGTTATCAAGATATCAGGAAAAAGGAAAATCTAGGAAAAACCAAATTAACTTTGAAACCGATATTTCAATCACTAGATTTCAACAAGACATTCCATATCAAAGTGGATGCATCAAATAACGGAAATGGGTCTGTCTTATTGAAAGAAGATAAGGAAGGAATTCTTCACCCTGTTTGTTTCATATTGCTAAAGCTGAAGAAGCAACAACAATTCAATTCGAGAGAAGAGATCCAACTGCTGGCACTGATCACAGTAATTAACAAGTTTTTGATATACGTAAATAAACTACAGAATGAGATTACAGTGTATTCGAATCATAATCGTTCAACTTTTGTTAATAAGATGAAAAATAATAATCAAATATTAACCATGTGGTCCTTATGTTTGCAACCATATTGTATTAATGCAAAGCACATATTAGGTAAAGATAACGTGGTTGCAGATTATTCATCTTAGGATGAATTGATGGATTCAGGCATGGAATAAATAATCTTTTATGGGTGGAGTTATTTTGCGGTACTAGTCTAGTGTAGAGTAAATATAATAGTTTATTCATGATTTAATTAATGTTTTTATATGTGCATTTAAGAGAGGACAGCCAGCCTATAAAATGAGTTAGTCTCGGTATATTTAAGTTTATTACGTAAATTACATGAGACTTTCTTTGTTAATTTCATTTTATTCCTCATTCAAGTCAGTTTATGTAAATTTACGATATTTTTAGAATTAACTTTTTTATTTCACGTATTTTGTTAAAAGTTTTACGTAAACTGTTTGAGAGTGTTATGTCATCATACAAGATAAGAACAAAGGGTTATGTAATGTTGATTTACATTTTTATGAGGTGTTGCATCATGTTTGTGAGAGAGTATCAAATATGCCATGTGCTTTGGAAGGTTTGCGAGAGCCCTGTTGTTAACGCTTATGTTTTTTGTTTTTTTTTTGAGGACAAATGGTGGGAGGAGCTAGCGGACTGAGAGTGTTCGTCTCATATTGCATGGATACGTGTTCGAGAGAACAATACTTGGTAACTGTGATGCGTTAGACCAGCCCCCATGCTTCCAGAACTCGCTCTCCTGGAATCTTCAGGAAGTAGCCACTCCAGGGTTGCATAGATATATAGAGAATTCCTGCCTTTAAGACACAGCCATCTCCACCTCCCTCTCACACTCATACTCATATTGTTTTAAATGTGTCCATTGAAACAACAAAGTTTTGGTATGAGTTTTGTAACCATAGTAAGTATTCATAAAAATTTTCATAGACTTTTTGTCAACGGCCCTTTAGGAAGGTGATTGGTTCTTGTATAGTGATCTGGTTATCTATTTTCATTTATCTTCAAAATTAAATATTGTATTTGGATTTAATTTTAAGTGAAACAAGTGGTTGTATAAAGTTCACAAGTATTTTTTTTTTTTTTTTTAGTCTAAGGTTTATTCAGATTTAGTATTTAAAGTCAAGTGTCTATATAATTTTCAGATCGCAAAATTTTTTTCTTAATCTAAGTTTCATTCAGACTGAATATTTCATGAGAGTTATTTAATTTAGGTGAATTCTTTCGTTTAGAAATTACAAAGCCAATGCTTATGAATCGTTTCTGCTGGCATTCAATGTTGAATACTCATCAACTCACGTAGAGCTTCATCTGTTAATAAACAATTATTGAAGTAACATTAACTATTTGCTGAGGGAACTCCTACTGTAATTCTACAGCCAATCACTGATACATATTAGAAGATAAAGAGGATGACTATAATATATACTAACTGGCAATCCTATGATATTTCATAAGGTAAATTCATAACTACTGTTCCAAAGTGTCAGAAATCCTTGTTTTCGTCTAGTGATTCCCACTATGGCTGATAGTAGGGCACCTTGGGTTGAGTCCACCCCCCCCCCTGGTAGGCGCTGGCGTGCAAAGTGCAACAATGAGAAAAGAGGTAGAAGTTAGGTTGTCTAATGCTGGTATCGTTATACTGCAGTCTCTCTCTGAATAGTTTATGAAGATAGAAATGCAGTTGCATTGTGTTTCAGATATAGCAGGGTACACGGCCAATCTCCTAATACTGTAAGTTATGATTCCAATAGTTTTTATCCCTCTTTTTTCGAAAATAAGAATTATTCTTGGTAAATAATAAGATTTAACATGATAACGTTCATTCGGTACGAGATCACGATTTTTTCCTCTTCATCAAAAGGTTTCCATTCCTTAAATAATGAATATTCAGGTTGGTAGCATTGTTTGTTAACAGATAACAGAAAAACTCAATAATATGGTTTCATTCTGCTTCGCACGAGATATGTAGAGTTACCTCAAATAAACAGATCGATTAATGAATTAAAAATGTATGACATTAGTTAATTGATTTAATATGCACAGTACATACATATAACCAGTTGACAATGTGACCATGCAAGCAAATGCGGAGTAACTTGCTATCCTCTCTGCTCTAGGAAAATTCAAAATGGTCTTTAAATTCAAAGAAAAAGTTTATTTTGTTTATTAGTACCACAAAAGGCCGGTGGTAATTATATAATTAGGTATGAATTTTTGCATACATTTTATATACATCTCCACCTGTGTTTCTTTAACATTTGCTAATTTTACACTTTTTTTTTGTTTTATATCCTTCTTTTTTATCTCTAATTAAATCAAATCCTGTTAATAAGATTTATGCAA
>NC_090736.1:122190560-122208060 GCF_036898095.1 Palaemon carinicauda
TCATCCAAACTTTTTTCTACTTTAATAAATGATTCTTTCATACTACTTATCATTCTCCTATCTCTCACTCTCGCATTCGTCATAATTTCTTTTACTTCAACTAATGAAAAACCACACACACTATAGGTGTCTTTTATACTCAGCCATGATTCATCTGTATTAATACATTTATCTTCCACACTCACTTGTACATTTACACTCTTGTCATACTTATTACTATTCTCACTTTTACATATAAAATTTCCCTTTCTTTCATCCTTACTTAAAGCTCTCGTATTTTACCTTTTCATATATTCTACTAACACCAACTGTTTACCTTCTAGACCTAATTCCTCATACATACAAGGTTCAAACTTGTTCCTTTTCAACCATTTACTCATCCCATTCTCTTGGATATACTCAGGTACCTCCTTCGATTTACGCAACTGGTTGCGGTGTGCCCTAACTCTTTCCACACTACCATCCACACACAACTTACCCAAAACATAACTTAATCCACTGGAACCAACTTCTAACACCTCATATGGACCTTCAAACTTATCATGCACCTTATTTACATTCATTCTACCCTTTTCAATTACTTCTTTAATCACTCTCTCACCAACTTTAAAGCTTTCAAACCTCTCATTTGCTTTCCTCCACACATCTCTATCATCCTCCGACACACCCAACCTCGGTCTTACTATCTTTTCAAAATTTAACACAAACTTACATGGAGACATAACAGTACTTTTATGCACTGTTGCATTATAAGCCTACAACGCTCTACCAACATACAAATCCCAATCTTTATCACATGTATTCATCATTCGCAAAATTTCAGTTAATGTTCTTACAGTCCTTTCAGCCAACCCAGTCGAATATACATGTCCAATACCCCATTCTCTTAACATCTGCTCAAACTCCCACCCAACAAACTCATGGCCATTATCACTTAACATTCTCACAGGCTTACACACACACACATCGGCAACATTATTTGACCAACCATTCTTGCAACAGTCTCACTCCGGTAATCCTTGATGGGTACTGCATACGTAAATTTACTCATGTGATCAACCATAACAATCATTCCCACATGTCTCCTCGCAGTCACAGGCAACGAAACACAATCAATCACAAACATCTCAAATGGTTCTTTCATACGTAATCTCAAAACAGGCGGATTAGCATGCACTCTCTGATACTTCCCTTTCTGGCAATCTTCACACGTAGTTGCTACATCCTTGCATATATGACTCAACCCAGGCGTAAACAATCTCTCACGCATGCATTCCCAAAATTTATTCTTACCCATATGCCCATATCTGTCATGCACTAACATACACATAATTACAGCTGCATGCAGGAACACAGGAACATATATATCTTCATCCATTCCTTTATGTAGAAAATAAACAATATTCTTACACCCAATAAGTCTCTTACTAACTTTCTTATACACCTCTAAATCAGACGGCCATTCTTCTACCCCAATACTATTCAACATACAGTCACGTAACCTTTTAATTTCCACACATTCATCTTGCATTTCTTCCACCTCCTCCTTAGTCAATAGATAATCCTCCCTCCTCGTAATATCACCCATGCCAACAAAATTTGCCATAAATACACTATTATCATCTATCATAACTACTTCACATCCATTCTTCAGAAGCAAACCGCTACCAATATCAACTGATAGATCATGCAATCTTAAAAAATCAATTCCTATCATAAAACAGCTAGGCATCTCATTCTCTCCCATTACAATGAAATTATGTTTCACCTCCATACGTCCCAGTTTTACTTTCAAACGCACTTCTTCCCAAACTAGCAAACTTCCTTTACCTATCCCATGAATTCTCACACTCGTACATTGCCTTTTCACTTCCCAATTGTACCGCTCTATTTCCTTGATAACAGACATATTCACTAATGACACTTGCGCACCTGTATCAATTAAACTACAATATTCATTCTCATTTATACCCACATACATCATCATTCTTCCTTTTACACCTGGCATACACCCTATCAATAGGGTCATCCTTGTCACACCCATGTTCATCTTCTCTGTCTTCCATGCTCATACCACTCGGATTCAAGTCACTCGAACAATCCTCCTTCTCACTCAACAACTTGCAACATCTTTCATTACATTGTAACCTCAATATATACTCCCTTTCAGTCTCCTTATTTGCTCGGTACTGCATCGGACGATTTCATCCAAAATACAGATAAACAGTGACACCATACAACATAGTTACCATCAACAATACTTTTGATAACAATTCACCCTCAAGCATACTGTCCTCCTCCTTATATGCCATTTCTTTCGATACTTCATTTCTAACACTCATTCTAAGCTCATCTACACTAGCAGGTATATCCTTATTCAAACCCTTCAATTTAAACTTATTCAACCCACACAAAATACATTTATATACCATGTCATCCCTTCAAAACTTTGTACTACCACTAACTCTTCCGGCAACCTTTCAAAATTACTATCATTCTCGCTACTATCTTCTATCTTACCATGCATTCTTGACATCGCATCTGCTATCACGTTCTTACTCCCAGGTACATATTCTAGCTTAAAGTCAAATTCATTCAAATCCTCTATTGTCCTCGCAACCCTAGCATTCACAGAATCTTTCCTAATCATGTACACTAGGGGCTGATGGTCAGTACGCACAATAAATTTCACACCATAAAAAAATACCTTCAACGCTTTCACGCAAAACCTTATCGCAGCCGACTCCCTTTCAATCGTGGAATACTTTCACTCAGCCTTATTAAATGCTTTACTTAAATATGCGATCACTCTCAACTGTTCTTCATTTATTCTTTGCATTTGAACCAAGCAACCACCCATACTAATTCCACTGGCATCCGTATATAACTCTAGAATACTGGCATGCTCACTATAGTCGGGGAAGGCCAAAGTGACGTCTCTCGCAGCCTCTTCTTTCAACTTTTCAAATGCTTCAATCATACGCTCATTCCATTTCAGTCTCGTGCCATTTCTCTTACCTGTCCACTCATTCAAAGGCTTCCCTATTCCCGAACAATCTCTGACAAACTTCTGACCAAATTCAATCAACCCAAGAAAACCTCTCAACTCACGAGGATGTGGAAATTCTCTCACCTTACTCACAAACTTATCTGTCTTCCTTATAGCCGATTCACTCACCACATGCCCAAGAAATTCCACCTCCCCGGCCAGCCATGTACACTTTTCAAGCTTAACTTTCACACCAAGTTCTATCAAACGTTCTAATACTGCTTCAAGCAACTGCATGTGTTCCTCAACAGTCTCACTAGCAATCAAAATATCATCTATAAAAACAGTCACCTACTGTCGATCAAACCCAGCCAAAACTACATTCATCGCCCTCTGGAAGGCAGCAGGCGCATTAGCAAGGCCAAAACTTAATCTTCTAAACTGATAATGGCAATTACTACTTGAAAATGCCGTAATGGGCCTGCTCTCCTCTGCCAGAGGCATCTGGTAATAGCCCCTAACTAAATCTAACTTCGTAAAAACTTTCATACCATGCATCTTATACACACAGTCATACACTACATTCATCGGGAAACGTTCTTTAACAGTTACTTCATTCACCTTCCTATAATCAATACACATATGTAAACTTCCATCCGGCTTTCTTACAGGTACAAGAGGGCTATTCCAAGCACTCTCACTCCTTTCTATTACACCCATTTGCTCTAACTCCTGGCACTGCTCTTCTATTTCTCTGGCAATAGGAGGAGAAAAATGCCGGGGACGCTGATATATGGGGGTATCATTACAAAGAACTATCTTAAATTCAGGTAGCTTTGACCCCCCCCCCAATCCTCGTCACCACGACTCAAAACTCTCCGTCTATCTCATAACATCCTATACAATTGTTCCCTTTCTCCCTCATTTATATTCTCATCTACATTTATTCTTTCTTTCAAACTTTCATAGTCCCAATCGTCATCCTGCTTTATCTTACCCGTCATAACATGTCTCAATTTAACATGCCTTTCATCCTCTACATTGACCAACGTATACATACATCCCATGCAATCACCGTCACGTATACCCCGTATTCTCTTCCTCCTTACAGTCGGCAACAAGCTCACATATACCTCCGGCTCCTGCAAATTCAAAATACCATCATACACATGCACACTTGTTTTCACTAAATTACTTGCTTCCGAACCTTCCACTACGTATTCACAATTGTCACTTTTGGCAATTCCCAGACTATTCGGCCATGCAACTTTGACACTGACAACCTCACTCACATCTCTCGAGAACTTAACACCTTCTTTTGCTATTAGCGGCACACCTTTCCATACCTTCGTACATACACTACCATCTTCATTCAAATAAAATTCCCCACAAATTTTACCCTTAACTTTCATCTCTATCATATTTACACTAGGATGTACAATCATACCACATTTTTTTAAGAAGTTATAACCTAACAACACATATTTTTCATTTACTCCCTCAACCACATAAAAATCATTATCTTCCATCATCAGCCCCCCAATCATAACGTTTTCACGTAACTTTCCTTGCACAGACATACTTAAATTACCGATACCTTTCACTTCACCTTTACACCCCCTAAATTCACAAAAACTCTTTACCTTATCGTACGCATTCCTAGAAATTAGATTGACACCACAACCAGTATCAATCTGACCAACTACCTTTATACCATTAAAATTTACTTTTACACTCATGCAGTCATAAGCTCTTTCACTCATCACGTCTTCATGCAGTAAACCTTCACGAACATGCATCACATTCACTCCACACACACTCGAGGACTCACCCAGCTGAGCCCTCTTATACTCTAGTTTCCCGAACAAACTGGCTGAATTACTCCCTTCTTC
The DNA here is from genome assembly GCF_036898095.1 of Palaemon carinicauda. NCBI lineage: Eukaryota > Metazoa > Arthropoda > Malacostraca > Decapoda > Palaemonidae > Palaemon > Palaemon carinicauda. The sequence goes on from NC_090736.1 coordinate 122,195,442, forward strand.
CTACATACTCTAGCTACATGCCCATCTGCACCACATTCAGTGGCACATTTTAGCATAATGACCATCCTTACCACAATTACCACAAATCACATTCATACGATTACTACGACATCCACTCGCTATGTGCCCAGTCATACTACACCGATAACATTTTACCCCTTTCTCTTTCTTGCACTAGCTAATTCTATGCCCTACCTCACCACGTCCAAAACAAGCACCTAGAGCCCATCTACATTCATTCTTCTTATGTCCTACTTTCCCACATCTATAGCACTTCTCTTCACGGATACAACTACCTGACCTACCTTGCGGCGCACTAGCACTCCTATCCCTCCAAACCTGGTTCCCTTGCCTAAACCCTTCATTTGTTCTTACAGGTATTCCCACATTACTCGCCCTAACACTCCTATCTACTACACTATCAGCTACCATCATCGGTCCTCTCATAACAGCATCTTTAAAACTAACAAATTCTGGCACATTTTCCTCCATTCCAGTTCTTACACCCACAGATTTACTTTCTTTCATACATCTATCCAACTCGCAATCCTCAACTATCTCTAAAATATCATCCCATGTCAATCTTTCTTTCATCCACCTCATTTTCTCCTTCCGTTTCAAATTAACAAACTCAGCAACATTCTCGGGCACAGTAGCCAAGAACTTCTTCAATAACACCTTATTCTTATTTATATCTTCATCCCCATACTTCTTCCTAGCTAAAGTTTCAACCTACATACATACATCGATATCGCTTCTCCTGCATTCATCCGTGCTTCATCAAAATCATTCTTACGGTTATACTTAACACTCCCTCTCATACGTTTTACCTGCTCAATTACTCTCTTTTTCACACTTTCATAATCAACGTCACCTACACTCATTATCACTCCATACATCGTCAACAAATACCCAGTCAAATATTCTCCTACTATGAGATTCAGGGCCTCTGTAACACGGTTTTTTCGCAATAACTTTTTTTCTATGAATTTCATAAATATAACGCTTAATCAGAATGCACATTATATCTACACATAAATTTTGACTATATTCTGCATTACGTAGGTTGAATAAATTTGGTACTTTATTAAGTAAAAGTGACGATTTTTGAAGACGGGCCAACTTACTCAGAGAAAAGGTTTCGAACGCACTCGTTACGTAACTTATGACGGCATTTCTTCTCTCTTTCTCGACCGATGATTGGCTATACGTAACGAAGGCTATACCTCTGCCAACAATAACACAAAAGTGTAAATAAAAGCAAAGCAGTACACCTTTATGAACTCTGAAACCTCTCCACTGAGAATTGTCATAATAAACAAACGAACAAAATACGTTAATAAATACGAAAACACTTCGATTATAGGTCTAACTCCCAGAATAAGTTTCCTAAGAAATTACAGTCTACTTTATAGGTCACAATCAGATTGACAAGGTGTATGGATTAGTTGGTAATTTTCAAAAACGTAGTAGACCAGCTTGATTTGATAACTGCTATATCCAATGTCCAGTAATTTTTATTTATTGTCTAGCTACCTACGTATTTACCGTAAAAAATTAAAAAAATAAATAAATAACTTGTACCATATTTTGGCTTTAAACCTTCACCAGTAATTGTCGTCAGAATGATGACTTCACGAGGCTCCACCCACTTTGGCCTCGTTGTAATTCAGGATAACACTGAAGGCTATCATGGGCATTATTGGATTAGAAAATTTAAATTCTGGCTAAAAAAATAATTTTTCGAGTAGTTGTAAGAAGTGGTAAATGATCCTCAAGGATCCCAGCAGTTGGCCTAAACGTTCAATTCATGTATAGTACTGTTACGGCACTACTGCTACAGTACAGTAGTATTACTACGATAGCACAAATACCCCACCCACATTTATGTATCGTTCCGCCATTCATAAAGTCTTTGTCATATTCTTTCACTGCAATAAACCATGGCCTCCTCGGAAATTAGGTTTAACTTTAGATGACAGGTTATTTCATTAAGCTGACAAATTATGGCAACTGGGTATGTTATTGCCGATGTTGAAGCTAAAGATAAAGTTTGGTATCATTCCTTCATTGCATTATCATCTTTACTACTATTTGTTTTGCTACATGTAGTAATTATTTTAAAGGATAAATGAATTATGTTCACTTCACTTCTATAAATTACCATTAGATGTACAAATAAAACTCCTAAAACTATTCAGGATTTATTTATAAAATGCAGTCATGCCCAAAACATAGCTAACACGGTTAGTCTGATGGAGATTTTAGCACAAAAATCTTATTTTAACAAAAATAGTTATATAAAGACTGTTTACATACAATCCCTCTCTTTCTCTCTCTTTTGGTGGCATAGTGAATAGTTAATAGAAATGTTCAAAAGCCTGAATGACATTACAAGTATTTTAATCCTGTTACGCTAAATACAAATCAGACATTGGATTTAAACTAGAAACTGAATAATTACCTATTCAGGCTATAGTAAATATGGTCACGGGCTTTCTCTTGATTGTATAAAGTTGCAAGTCGTAAGACAAATGCAGTTTTGCAACCACGGGGGCAATTCCAAATCCTGTTAGCCATTCTTGACTGTTATGGGTTTCACAGCCGATGGAAGAAGTTGAATGGGTGTCTGGTGGATGGGCGGGGCAAAATTTTGTCAAAAGGTGTTTACATTGCTTACGTAGTGAATGTTTTCGACTCTTGGCTCGTTATCACTGGCCATGGCGTCGGCTAGATCATTTTTACTCTATAAAAATTAAAACTATTGTGTTTAGGTTATTCATAATGCTGACAAAATTTGTGTGTGGTTGTAAAATATACATATGTCAACTTTCAGCTACATCCGATGCTTTGATAAGGAGCAAAGTCCAAAAAACCGTGTTACAGAGGCCCTGAATCTCATAGTAACTCCCTAGCCCAAACTCTTTTACTATCACCATACTTATCCTGACAATATCTCTCATACTCCTTGAAAAACTCGTATACATCCCTACTACTGTGCTCATTGAACCTTTCACGCCGAAGTACCTCTCTCATAAACACAGTCTTACACACATCACGTTCATTCTCACTGCTATCATCACTGCTACCTTCCTTTTTGTTTCCTACTTCCTCGCTAGAGTATAAAGAATCTAATTCCACACTACTACTCCTATCCTTGATTATACTCTTCCTAGCCCTTTTCTTACCCGCCACTTTCACCCATTCATGATCATCTTCACTCTTATCCTGACCTTTCTTCTTTTCCCTCTTCATATTACTTTTACCTTTCTTCTCATTCTTCCTATCACATTTCTGTTCATCCTTACTATGCTTAATTCCCTTACCTTCATTCTCATTATTACTATTACTATCACTATCACTTCCTTTCCCATTATCACCTACCTTAGCCTTCTCTTACACTATCACTCCATTACCCGAAGCAGAAGCCACTCCTTCAACTGCACCTTCACCCATTAAAGTCTTCATCATCCCCATTACTTGCCCCATCATAGCTTCCAATCGTCTCTCCATTTGTTCCTCATTCTCTTGCATTCTCATCTCAAAACCTTCTTCCACTCTCTCTACAGTCCCCTAGATTTCCCTCAGTTTCCTTTGCATCTCCTCATTCTCCCAGTTCAACCACTCATTCTCTACTAGCAACCTCTCTTTCTCAACTATCAACATCTGCTCCCGTTCTTTATAATGCCGCAATTCCTCCTCCAAAGCCTTTAATTTACCTTCCATTGTCGTTAACCTTAAATCTAAATCCTAAATAAAACCTTATGTGAAAGAGTCTGGTTCAATCCCACTTTGGCTGTCCCTGTTCGGGCGCCAAAATAATATGGCGGGATGTTTAAAAAAAAGCCCCACACCCTGAATCACACCTACAAACAATTGTCTCAACAAAACAAACTTTCCGCTTAGGTTATCTATACCTGACTCTTTAAAAAAAGGTAAAAAAACTAAACATAACCTTAAAACTATATTTCCTTATATTCTATAATATTTAACGAAAAACACCAGCAACCACACTTATAACTATAATAATCACTTAATACTAAAATAAACTGCAGTCAAAATCTCAAAATAAATCACTACAACTTAAAACTAACAAATAAAACCAACAAACAAAAACACTTTTAACATATAATATAGGTGAGTGGACACCTTCGTCCACACAAGGGCTAACAGTCCTTTCAAGCCCAACGCAACAACTTGGTTGCAACGCCACACTATGGCAACACTGACACTTAGTCAATAAAAAATGTATTCATTGATTTAAGCCGTGAGCGTAATCATAATCATCATCATCATCATATTCATCATCATCATCATATTCATCATCATCATACGTATTAACCTGGTCCAGAAGAAATTCAAAGTCCGGTTATCAATAGGTCTTTTGTTTCAAAGAGCAGTCAAATAGAAATCCTTTATAACAATCCAGGCCATCAACACTATCTTCAGTCAAAACAAAATGTTCTTAAAAGGAATAAGTAATTTCAAAGAGGAATCATGGCCTGAAAATAAAAAAAAAAAACACTTACAAACAGTCCTAGCTAACTAAACTATCCACTATAATAAAAGATAAATAATAAACTTTCTATTATTCACAATCACGACAGGCAAATATAAACAAAACTGTACTTGCTCAAAAATAATCAAAATACTTCCACGCTGGTAAGAAAAATAATAGATATAATCCAGCATTAAATCACACAACTGCTTCATGACGCAGTCAATCAAAAAAAGCATTCTCTCCTAAACATTCACCACTGTCTTAACCTAGCTAAAAACATAAACAAACAATCTCATTTAAACCAACAGTCTTTCTCACAACAAACGATCGATACACTAACTACTTTCGCTCGCTAGCACAATCTCTCTCTCTCTCTCTCTCTCTCTCTCTCTCTCTCTCTCTCTCTCTCTCTCTCTCTCTCTCTCTCTCTCTGGATTTGGAAAAAGAAAATAAACAAAAATTAAAATAAAACATAAATAAATCCTTCTCAATGAGACCATAAAATAAAAATACCACTTTCTAAAAAGGAAAGTATTTAACGATATGGTCCTTCCTGTATTAACTTACGCATCAGAAACTAGAACCTTACTAAACCTTTATAACATAAGTTAGTTAGAACTCATAGAGCTATGAAAATGATAATGGAAATAACACTAAAACACAAAAATTAACAATGTGGATATGAGAGTAAACTAAAGTAGAGGATAATTTAACAATATGTAAGAAAATGAAATGGTCATGAGGAAGGCATATATTTGAAATGACAGACAATAGTTGGACATTAAAAATAATAGAATTGAACTCTACACATAGCAAAAAAAGCAGGAGACGGAAGAGAACAGAGGATATATATATATATATATATATATATATATATATATATATATATATATATATATATATATATATATATATTTATATCTATATATATGAATATGCATATATATATATATATATATATATATATATATATATATATATATATATATATATATATATATATATATATATATATATATATATATATATATATATATATATATATGCATATATATATATATACACACACACACACACACACACACACATATATATATATATATATATATATATATATATATATATATATATATATATATATATATATATATATATATATATATATATATATAAAGCCTCAGTTAGATTCCACCAGTCGTCTCTTGCTTGACTTTGGAATTCAATACTTCTCCACTCATCATCTCCTACTTTGCGCTTTATAGTCTAAAGCCATGTAGGGCTGGGTCTTCCAGTTCTTTCAGTGCCTTGTGGAGCCCTGTTAAACGTTTGTTGAATTAATCTCTCTTAGGGAGGGCAAAGAGCATGCCCAAACCATTGCCATCTACCCCTCATCAGGATCTCATCCACATATGGTACTCAGGTAATCTTTCTCATAGTTTCCTTTAAATCCTTTCCCGCCATTAAGCTCTCAATATCCTTCTGGGGGCTTTATTCTCAAATCTACTGAATCTATTGGAGATTTTTCCTTGTTATCCCATGACTTAATTAAGTCCATGGAGTAACACCGATTTCACTAAACTGAGATATAATCGGATTTTTGTAAGAAATTTTAGTCAACTGGATTTTACAAATTTCACTTAACGTAGCCCTTGTTTGATTTGCTCTTTCAATCTTTCACTAAACTGTGATTCTAAAGACCCCGTATTGGAGATCATTGTTCTTATATACTTAAATGATTCTACTTCATTAATCCTTTCTCCTTCCAATGATATTTCATCTTCCATTGCATACTTCGTTCTCATCATCACTGTCTTTCTTCTATTAATCTTCAGCTCCACCTCGTGTCATATTTCATGCATTCTGGTAAGCGACCATTGCAAATCCTGTTGTGTTTTGCTAAGAAGAACAGCATCATCAGTACACTCCAGGTCTACTAGATTCCCATCACCAATCCAGTCCATTCCTTTTCCACCATCAATGACTGTTTTACACATTGCAAAATCCAAGAAAAGGATAAACTACACAGGTGACAACACATTCACTTGGAGTACTCCACTTTTCAAAATGTACTCACTTGATAAGACGCCATTAATATTGACTTTGCACTTGCTATGCTCATGAACAGACTTACTCAAATTTACATTTTTAAGAGTAATTCCATAATAATGTAGGATTCTTCACAAAATTGGCTGGTGCATCCAATCAAAGGCTTTTTCATAGTCCACAAATACCATCAAAAGGGGATTTCTATATTCCACACATTTCTTTAGAACATGTCTCAAGATTAAATTTTGGTCAATCTCTTCAGTCTCTTAAGAATAAGCGTACTATATATCTTGATAACATCTGACATTAGTATTATACCTCTATAATTATTGCAATCAGCCAGGTCTCAATTTTTAACTATTTTCACCAACACTCCTAGTTCCCTTTCATCAGGTTTTGCCAGTTCCTGGCACATTCTACAAAATAAACTTGTAATTAGTCTGGGAGTCACCTAATTTTTGGCCAGTATAATATCGGCAGTTATTCCATCGTATCCAGGGGCTTTCGATCACCTTAGTTTTTTAGGATAACTTCGACTTCAAACACACTGACGTCATTCATGGGCACATTAAGGTCTTCATCCACTTCAAGTATATCAGTCAAATTATTTCCTTCATATGTCTTATTCATAACCTCTCTAAGGTGTTCCATCCAATGTTGTCGTTCTCTCTTTTTTTGTTGCTATAACAGAGTCATTTCTCTTTTTGATGGGTATATGCTTTTTACTCCTTGCCCCAGTCGAGAGTTCATTAATAATTATATGAGATATTCTAACACCATAGGCACTTCCTGAATTCATAGCTTTGTCGGCCTCATCTGCTTTAATGTTTGAATAGTCTCTCCAGTCATTCTTGGCTTTTCTTTTGACCTCGCTGTCAATACTTGAATACTTAGCATGCTCTACCTTGTAATTAGCATTATTTCTTCGAAAACTATCAACAATCAATTTCTGTCTTTGTCTCCTTTTTATAGTATCCCAAGTATCATTCGATATCCATGGTTTTCTCCTTGTAACTCTTTGTCCCAATACTTCACCACCAACTGACTGATATATGTTCCTAATATCACACCATTCCTCGTTAATTGTCTAATTTTCGTCTTTTAAAGTCTGTAAAACTGCAAATCGACTCCTATATTCAATTGCAAATGTTTCTCTGTGCTCTTCCTCTAGAAGCTTAGTTGTATCAAACCTAGATATTCTGTCTATCTTCCTGTTGGGTGCTTTCAGTTTTAATTTAAGTGTGGCAATGAGGAGCTGGTGATCACTATCAATATCTGCACTTCTATTGCTTCTTACATTTCTCAGAGTTCTCCGTCTCTTTTTATTAATGGTAATATGATCTATCTGATTTTTTTTAATTGCCACATGGTGAAGTCCATTTATGCTTGTGGTTGTTCTTATGTTAGAGCAGAGTACCTCCTAAAACAAGAATGTTTGCTGAAAAGAAACTTTTGAAATTTGTTAAATTTTTATTTGCAACTTCGCCAAGACCCTTGACATTAACCACATTCTCTATCCCATGATTATTTCTTCAAACTTTAGCATTGAAGTCGTCAATCACCATTTTCATATTTCTTTCAGGGATCTCATCTATTATCCTCTGCAGTCCTTTATAGTAATCATCTTTCCTTTCTACACGGGAATAATTTGTTGGGGCATAGCAAACAATTATACGCCTATTATACTGCTTTGATTTGAATTTTGTGAGTAAAAATCTACTATTTATAGCTCTCCGCTCGGTTACTGCCTTCTCTGCTCTTGGTGTCATCATCATTACTACCCCTTCTATTCTAGCTCCATCAGATCTTCCTGAGTAAATATGTATATTCCCTTGGTCTAAATTTCCTTACCAATCCCCTTAAAACTTATTACACTTAGGGCCATGATACCCAAATTATATTTCATAAATTCACTCTACACTTGCTGTATCTTCCCAATTAGATCCATGGTTCCAACATTCCACATAACTATTTTTCTTTAGTATTTATAAACCGGGATATTCGTAGCACCACGCTACGCCCAGGACATGGGGCCATTCTGTCATAATCTCTTTCCATGACTGGCTATATCCATAGAAGATTCATTAGCTAGATATATCAAAGGATATGTATATATATATATATATATATATATATATATATATATATATATATATATATATATATATATATATATATATATATATATTGTGGAGGATTAATTTTATTTTAATTTATTTTTTTGTTTTGCCAAATCGAGAGAGAGAGAGAGAGAGAGAGAGAGAGAGAGAGAGAGAGAGAGAGAGAGAGAGAGAGAGAGAAAGAGAGAGAGAGAGAGAGAGAGAGAGTGAGTGTGTTGTTTTAGTATTGGTAGAGACATTTTATTTGCTTTAGCTTTGTCATTAGAGAGAGAGAGAGAGTGAGTGAGTGAGTGTTTATTCACTTAAGTTTTGTCAGAGAGAGAGAGAGAGAGAGAGAGAGAGAGAGAGAATTTCATTTGCTTTAGTTTTGCTAGATCGCGCGTGCGCGAGAGAGTATGTGTGCGTGTGTTTGTGTGTCCGCGGTGTGCGCCGAAGAACAAGGGTAATTAGCGAATGGTTGTTGTTGGAAAGATTCTCGGTATATTTGAGGTTGTTTGTTTACATTTTTTTAGCTAGGATAGGGCGGTGATGAATGTCTTGGGCGAAAGCATTGGATCTCTGACTGTAGAAGGAGTCGGTTCTGCATTTTTTTTGTTCTTCGAAAGCCGGCTGTTTAGTGTTTTTTATATTCGGAGTAAGTACTGTTTTTATTCATTTTTGTTAGGCGCGTTCATGAGTGATAAAAAGTTATTGTTTATCTTTGATTATAGTGCGATAGTTAAGTTAGTTAGGAGTGTTCATAAGTGTTTTTTTTATTGCAGGCCGTGATTCCTCCTTTGGATTCCTTTATACTCCTTGGAGTTTTAGTTTGGCCTGGAAGGTGGTGTTTGCCAGCCGTGTGTATTCAGATTGTATATGAATAGCTTGATGATGACGACCCGGACCGGACAATGAATGTAGGAATAGACTGCTGAAATACAGAATTTTTTAACGTTGATGACCTGGCTATAAAATACGGATTTCTCTAACGACAATTGATGACGACGACCACCGCATAAAATTGCACGGTCGAATTGGCCGTACGATAGTGTTGGCCAGTGCCAGTAGGCTACAACTGCACAAGGACTGTTGCGTGTGAACCAAGAGGTTTTCTTGGTTTGCCATTACATTTTTCGTGTGTTGCAGAATATGATTGGTGTTTAGTATTAAGTAATTTATTTAGTCTTAAGTGTGATTTTGGTACTGTGCGTGGACAAACGGTGTTGGGTATATTAAAGGGATATTGTTTTTTTTCCGATTGTTGGCGTTCTCGGTACCCTCACGCACAGATATATACAGCAAATTTTGTGTTTTTTTATCTATTGAATTTATGATAAATTGTGATTGTTCCTGGTTTATGGCATATGGTGGATGGTTTAGTGATACGTGATTTGTTTTAGTGTTAAGTCAGTTTAATGATTTGTGTTCTGTTTTTAGTTGCGTTAATATAGTTTTAAGGCTATGTTTTGTTTTCATTTTCCTTCTGTCCAAGAGTCTAGTTCAAAGTAAAGTAAGGGGAAAGTTTGTGTTGTGGGATATTTTGGAAGTAAGAGTGATCAAGGGTGTGGGGCTTGTGTTTTGTTTACATCCCGCCACATAAATTTGGCGCCCAAACAGGGACACGACTTGAGAGGTGGGATTGAAGCTGGACTCTTTGACGAAGGACGGAATTAGGATTAAGGTTGAAGAAAAATGGAAGGTAAATACGAGGCTTTGGAGGAGGAATTGCGGCATTATAAAGAACGGGAGCAGATGTGGATAGTTGAGAAAGAGAGGTTGCTAGTAGAGAATGAGAGGTTGAACTGGGAGAATGCGGCGATGCAGAAGGAGCTTAGTGAGTTAAAGGGAACTGTAGAGAGAGTGGAAGAGGGTGTTGAGATGAGGATGCAAGAAAATGAGAAACGAATGGAAGCAATGGTAGGGCAAGTAATGGGGATGATGAAAACTGTCATGGGTGAAGGTGCAGTCGGAGGAGTGAATTCTGCTTCTGGTAACGGGTTGATTGTGGAAGAGGATAGGGTAAGTGATAATGGGGAAGGTAGTGATAGTGATATTGAAAATAAAGGGACTACACATAGTAAGATTGGAAAGAAGGGTGATAGGAAGAATGAGAAGAAAGGTAAAGATAATGTGAAGAAGGAAAAGAAGAAAGGTCAGGGTGTGAGTGAGGATGATCAAGAATGGGTGAAGGTGGTTAGTAAGAAAAAGGGTAAGAAGGGAATAGTTAAAGATAGGACTTTGAGTGAAGAACTAGATTCATTGTATTCAAATGAAGAAGGCAACAAGAAGGGAGTAGACAGTGAAGATAGTAGTGAGAATGAAGTAGAGGAAGTTTGTAAGACGGTGTTTATGAGAGAGGTACCTAGGTGTAAAAGTTTTAATGAACATAGCAGTAGGGATGTATATGACTTCTTTAGGGAATATGAAAAGTTTTGTCAGGCTAAGTATGGGGATAGTAAGAGAGTTTGGGCTAGGGAGTTGGGAGAATTTTTGTCAGGATATTTGTTGACGATGTATGGGGTGATAATGAGTGTAGGAGAGGTTGAGTATGAAAGTGTAAAGAAGAGGATAATTGAACAGGTAAAACGTATGAAAGGTAGTGTTAGGTATAAGCGAAAAAATTATTTTGATGAAGCACGAATGAATGTGGGTGAAGCAATCTCGTTGTATGTATGTCGGTTAGAAACATTGGCTAGAAAGAAGTATGGGGACGAAGGAATAAATGAAAATAAGGAACTAATGAAGAAGTTTTTGGGTACAGTACCAGAGAGTGTGTGTGAGTTTATTAATTTGAAACGGAAGGAGAAAATGAGATGGACTAGAGAGAGATTGACTTGGGATGATATTTTAAAGATAGTTGAGGATTATGAGTTGGATAGGTGTATGAAAGAAAGTAAATCTGTGAGTGTAAGAACTGGAATGGAGGAAAGTGTGCCAGAATTTGGTAGTTTTAGAGATGCTGTTATGAGAGGGCCAATGAGGGCAGCTGATAGTGTAATAGATAGAAGTGTTATGGTGAGTAATGTAGGAATACCCATGTCGAGAAATGACGGGTTTAGACAGGGAAATCAAGTTTGGAGAGATAGAAGTGCTAGTACGCAGTAAGTTAGGTTAGGTAGTGGTATCCGTGAAGAGAGGTGTTATAGGTGTGGGAAGGTAGGACATAAAAAGAACGAGTGTAGATGGGCATTAAGAGCATGTTTCGGGTGTGGAGAGACAGGGCATCGTATTAGCGACTGTAAGAAAGAGAAAGTGGTTAAGTGTTATCGGTGTGGTATGACTGGGCACATAGCGAGCGGATACCGTAGTAATCGTATGAATGTAATTTGTGGAAATTGTGGTAAGGATGGTCATTATGCTAGAATGTGCAAGGAGCCGCGGGGTAAGTGTACTGAATGTGGTGCAGATGGTCATGTAGCTAGGGTTTGTAGAAAGAAGGGATCAAGTCAGCCAGGATGTTTGGGAAACTAATTAATCAGAGGGTTCAGCTGGGTGAGTCCTCGTGTGTGTGGGGAGTGAATGTGATGCATGTTCGTGAGGGTTTATTGCATGAAGATGTGATGGGAGAAAGAGCACATGATTGCATGAGTGTGAAAATGATTTTAAATGGTGTAGAGTTGGTTGGTTTGATTGATACTGGTTGTGGTGTCAATTTAATGTTTAGGAATGCATATGATAAGGTAAAAGAGGTTTGTGAATTTAAGGGATGTAAGGGTGAAGTAAAAGGTATTGGTAATTTGCGTATGCCTGTGCAAGGAAAGTTGCGGGAAAATGTTATGATTGGGGGGCTGATGATGGAGGATAATGATTTTTACGTGGTTGAGGGAGCGAATGAGAAATATGACGAACTGCTTGGGTATAAATTTCTGAAAAAATGTGGTATGATTGTACATCCAACTGTAAATATGATTGAAATAAAGGTTAAAGGTAATATTTGTGGGGAATTTTATTTAAGGGAAGACGGTAGAGTGAG
>NC_090736.1:122213060-122223060 GCF_036898095.1 Palaemon carinicauda
AACTTTTAAAAGAGTCATACAAATGCAAAGAAACCTTACACATACTGACATCCGGATGTATAGCAGCTACTGTCCTTCACCTACTTAGAATCATACTTTGAGTTTTGTTTAGAATTCAACTTCATACTCCATAATTTGCAACATGCACTAATTTTAGATAGATTTCTATTAAGGGATTCAGCAACCCCAGATCTACATTCAGGGGATGGAATTGATGCAAAGAGAGTAGCATCATCTGCATTATGCAACAAGCTTGTTTTCTAAGAAAAACCATCTAACATGAGTATATAGTATGAAAAGTAATGGGACACGAACACTGCCCTATGCAACACCAGATATCACATTCCTATAATCACTATGGCGCCCATCAACAGCAACTCTTTGAGATCTATTACTTGAAAAATCAATAAAAATGCTAAGAAACGACCTACTCACTCCCAACTTTTTCAGTTTGAAAACAAGGGCCTCGTGATTAATACAGTCGAAGGCAGCACTGAAATCAAGGCCAATAATTCGAACTTACTGACCACAATCAAGGGATTTCTGTACAGCATTGGAGATTGTAAATAGGGCATCACATGTTCCAAGGCCTTTACGAAAACCAAATTGCAAACTAGGGAACAGATGATTACATTTAGCAAACCTATTAAGACGTTTTGCCAGAAGACGCTCAAAAACTTTAGATAATATGGGGCCTATGGAAATTAGGTGGTAATCAGTTGGATTTGAGCTACCACAAACACATTAACATAAAGGAGTACCATTACCAATTCTCAAAAAAAACTGCTTAAAGCTCCTCTTCTTGCTAACTTGCGCAAAATAACAGATAACATTGGAGCTAAGAAATCTGAAGTCTTTGTAAAAAACAAAGGAAAAATACCATTTGGGTCGACACATCCATAAGCATGAAGGTCCACCAACAGAACTTTAATTTCACGAGATAAAAAAGCTAAAGTAGTTAGTTTAGCTTCAGGAAAACAAGATTGAGGAAGTTTAAGTTTGTATTACTCTGTTTACTGTCAAAAACATCAGCTAAAAGGGTTGCCTTTTCCTTTGGACAGTGAGTGACTGAGCCATCTGATTCAAGTAAAGGAGGAACTGTTACATCTACACCAAAGAATGCAGATCTAAGGGTAGACCACCATTAATGTTCGTGAGTTGTACCTGAAAGGGTTTCTTTTATGGTTAAATTATATTCCTTTTCAGTTGAAGCAAACACTCTATGAGCAAAAGCTCTAAGCTGAGTATAGTTATTCAAGGTCAAATCTGATCGGTTACCCTTCCAAAGATGATAGGCCTCCTGTTTCTCAAAATGAGCACGTCTACAATCATCATTTAATCACGGTGTGTCCTTCACTCTGTACCTTAATACACGAGAAGGGATACGCCTATCAATTATGTTGACTAGATTCTCATGCAAAGGGACAACAGGATTAACACTACATTGTAATTGTGACCAATTCAAGCACAAATGATCATGCAAAATCCCATTCCAGTCTGCTTGAGATTTCATATAAATTTTACACAAGTAGGATACATCAGAAGCAGGCTGTTCAGTCTTTTCTACTAATGAAATCCAGGCATGATCTGATGTCCCGACTGCAGAACCAACCTTGCTAGTTATAACGCCAAGGGATTCAGTGTATACGAGGTCCAAGCAATTATCAGACCTGTGAGTAGCTTAAGTTATGATTTGTTCACAGCCTGATTCCGAGGCAAAGTCTAAAGCTCTTAAGCCATGGCGTTCGATAGGAGTGATAGAACTCAACCACTCCCTATGGTGAGCATCAAAATCACCAACAAAGACAAATGAAGCCTTTCTATCATTTCTTGTCTTAGCCATATTGGTAAGAAGACAATCGAGAATAGAACCATCCCTGTCTGGATTCCGGTAGAGCGGACACAAATAAAAGTTGTTATGCCTGCCAAAAACTTTTATTACCTTAATCTCATGACATCCAGATTAATAGCGGGACTTATGAGAAGCATGGTACTGGGTCCTAATGTACACCGCCAATCCCCTTGCCCTAGGGAGAGCATCACCTTTCAACATTTTTGGCTTCTTAAAACCAGTTCTAGGTAGCTCATATAAGTGCCTCATATTAGAAACCAAAGTTTCTGAGCTCAAAAGAATATCATAATTTCTGGACGCAGCTGTAAGGTCTTGACTATTTGCATGAAGACCACGAATATTGCATTACAGAAGATGACATTGACAGCAGAGAAATTAATAGTAATAAAAAAGAGATACCATACTTTAAAAAACCAGATTGACAAGAATTATAACAGAAACAAAATGTACAAAATTATAAAGAAAGTGATTGATCGAACCCATAGACTATAGTAAAAAGTTGGAAAAACTGGTCAACATGGAGGAGCTGATACACCATGCAAGGATAAATACCCTCCAGGATAGCCACTTCCCCTGAAGGGAGGACAGTAAGGATGGTTTTGAGAAGAAAAAGAATCAGATATGGAAAAGACAACCTCTTGATAAACCACCGGGCATCCATGGCCCTTCTATTAAGCCTGCCCAACAAACCATCTAAAAAAAAACAAGAGGAAGAGAACCAAAATAAGATAGAATAGTTTGCCCGATTGTACCCTCATGCAAGAGAACTCTAACCCAAGACAGCGGAAGACCATGGTACAGAAGCTATGGCACTACCCAAGACTAGAGAACAAGGGTTTAATTTTGGAGTGTCCTTCTCCTAAAAGAGCTGCTTACCATAGCTAAAGAGTCTCTTCTACCCTTACCAAGAGGAAAGTACACTGAACAATTGCAGTACAGTAATTAACCCCTTGGATGAAGAAGAGTTTAGTAATCTCATTGGTGTCAGGTGTATGAGGAAAGACGATGATCTGTAAACAATAGGCCACACTATTCGGTGTATGTGTAGGTAAAGAAAATAAGACGTAACCAGAAAGAGGGATACAAAGAATTATTGTCTGGCTAGTCAAAGGACCCAGTAACTCCCCAGTGGTAGTATCTATACAAGATGGCACATTTTAATATCCAAGAGTTTTTAAGTAACTAAAGTGTTAAAGAATTGCCTAAGCTAATGTAACTGAATCCCAGTGGCTCTCGATCTGAATGGCATGTGGAGGCCATGCTACGGGTGGAATGAATAAGGCCCAAATCATTGTTAGCCGTTACTAGACTACCACAGTACAAAGGCCTCAGACATCCTTCCACTTTCGTTTGTTTAAGGTCTCTTAGCCAGTCCACACCTTTAAACTTTCTTAGTTCGTCAATCTATCGTCTTTTCAGCCTTCCCTAGCCTCTCTTGCAATCTCTAGTTGCCCATTCTGTTATGCCTAATGCCCATCTCTTATGTGTCATACTCATTACATATCCTGTCTATTTCCATTTCTTTTTCTTACATGTTTTTAGAATATCCTCTACTTTAGTTTGCTCTCGTACCCAAATTGTTCTATTTTTTTTCTCCTAGTATTTTTCCTATCATAATTCTTTCCATAGCTCTTTGAGTTGCAACTAGCATGTTATATGGATTCAGTAAGGTAGGAAGTTTCCGAAACATAAATCGATACTGATAGGACGATCTGATTAATCCCTTTTCTTTTTAGAGAAAGTGGCATGTTACATATCATAACATCAATCTATTTACCAATACCTCTCCAATCCATGCTTATCATTCTTTTAATTTCCGATCTTTGTCTTGAGAAAAACATTTACTGTCTGTCCTAAGTACGTATAATCAGTAACATCTCTCGAGGCTCATCCATAATCCTTTTTTTGTTGTTTCTTCATTTTCCTTGGACATCATATTAGTTTTCCTGATATTAATTCTCAGCCCTATATTTCTTCTATATCTATTCAAATCTTCTATGATTTTTTTGCAATTACTTTCATAACTTACCATGCAGAACTAGGTCATCTGCAAATTTAAAGTTGCTAAAGTATTGCCCATCAATATTATTCCCTACATATTCTCTCTCTCTCTCTCTCTCTCTCTCTCTCTCTCTCTCTCTCTCTCTCTCTCTCTCTCTCTCTCTCTCTCTCTCTCTCTCTTTATATATATATATATATATATATATATATATATATATATATATATATATATATATATATATATATATATATATGTATATATGTATATATATATATATATATATATATATATATATATATATATATATATATATATATATATATATATATATATATATATATATATATGTGTGTATATATATATATATATGAATATATATATATATATATATATATATATATATATATATATATATATATATATATATATATATATATATATAAATATAAATATACATATACACACACACACACACATATATATATATATATATATATATATATATATATATATATATATATATATATATATATATAATATTTATATATATTTATTATTATATTTATATATATATATATATATATATATATATATATATATATATATATATATATATATATATATATATATATATATATATATGAGGTTTGAATTTTGTAAATGTATACTTTGAACTTTTGGTAACTGTTTCTCTGGGAATTCCCTCATACACAAACACAATAGTGTTGATATGCCTATTCAAATGACAATGCATGAACTTTGACAGCTTTTTGCAACCAAAATACTATCATAATCTCGGAATGAAGTTCCTCCTGTCACCTCTTATAAGGGTTTGGGGGAGAAAAGGCGACCCACTCCTCCTTCCCGAAAATTGTTAAAGTTGAATCTGGGTGCTTTTGCAATTTGCATAATTGGTTTGGACTATATCTTACTAAGATGTAGTTGAGAGAGAGAGAGAGAGAGAGAGAGAGAGAGAGAGAGGAGAGAGAGAGAGAGAGAGAGAGATCGTCTGTTACGTAATCACCTTTACTGATGTACCTAGTCAGAACTTTAGTGTTAACATTTGTACGCTTGATTTTTTCTCTTTTATTTTGGTCTTTCTCTCCCATTTATGGCTGTTGGGGTTTAGCTCTTTCCGTCCTGTATATCTAACTGTCTTTCTATCATCCGGTCGGTGTCCATGTCAATCTATAGCCTTAGCGACGTAATTTTCAGAGAATATTTATCACTTTATTTCTGTAAATCTATTTTGGAAGCTATCTATGAACCAACGATCTTGACAGATTTTGAGATCAATCCTGATCACATGAACCAAATTTGTATATCATCTCGATCATTTGACCAATTTTTTAAGTGATATGAATCAGTGTGAACAGTTTTTTTTTTTTGGATAGGATCTGGATCAACCCCCCCCCAAAAAAAAAAAATGGACCTAAATCTAGACAAGCTGAACATATTCTGAAATGGATGGGGATAACATGAGCAGATTTTGAAGTCGATCGTGACCAGATGAATAGATTATGCAAGGGATCAGGATCAAATGGACAATTTTGAGATTGATCCAGAGCAACTGGGTATACTTTCAGATAGAACATAATCAATTTAGCCTCTTTTCAGTAGGATTATGGTAAACAATTAAGGAATTAAAGGATGAACATGGATGAATCTTCAATATTAAAAGATGGATTTACAATTTTTTCTTGGGACTGCTCATAAGGTTATGCGTCTCCCTCGATTTATTCACAACTATGTAACTGATTACTTCGGCCCCATTTAAAAATCATGATACGACGACATTTTCTTATCTACGATTATTACAAATAGCAATCGCTTTGTTGTGAAATTCATGTCGTTGTTAAATACCCAAAAGTTACCATCAAATTCATTATGAAATTTATTTGATTGATTCAATAATATTAAGAAAAACATTTAAAGTCTACAAATTAGGCATACAATGGAAGACTAAAAATTTAGATTTAGAGTACACACAAAAGCTTATGATATTTTCTAGAGAGAGAGAGAGAGAAGAGAGAGAGAGAGAGAGAGAGAGAGAGAGAGAGAGAGAGAGAGAGAGAGAGAGAGAGAGAGAGAGAGACTTTTTAGTCTACCAGCAGATATTCCATTTGCTCTTAGGTAGAGCGATTCAGTTTACGCATTTAGAGAGTTCTTATGATCATGTCTAACTTATTCTTGAACTTGTTTACCGTGTTAATGTTCACTATATCCGCTGGAAGTCTGTTCCAAGTATTTGCTATTTTGTATGTAAAGGAAATTACCACATTGAGTGGTGTTGTATCTTTTCATTCCAGTTTGTATCTATTATATCTGACTGATTTGTGCTAAGCATGAGTAGAATGTGTAATCTACATTTATTATTCCTTTAAGAAGTGTGATAGCCACCTATTGAATTTCCCCTTAGTAGCCGAATTTCTAGATCAAATAAGTTCAAACGTTCAATCTGCCGTCTACATACAAAATGCTTTATTGTTGGAATTGTTTGATGGTCCTAGCTTTTACTGCTTCCATAACCTCTATATCTTTCTCAATACTTGGAGAGAGAGAGAGAGAGAGAGAGAGAGAGAGAGAGAGAGAGAGAGAGAGAGAGAGAGAGAGAGAGAGAGAGAGAGAGAGAGAGAGAGAGTAAATATCCATATTCACTGCATTTTCAAATGGCTTCTGAAATCAATGCCGCTGATATATCCTCTTTATATGAATAGTAAATCTGACTTTATTTTTCTACTATAAAGACTTCATCTTATTAAAAGCAGGTTTCCGGTAAATTATGGTTCACCACAAATCAGAGAATTTCAAGGTTGTATTTATGACCCTTTCTCTAATTAATCTTCTAGTCCAAATTTGAAACGTGGTATCTCGCAGCGTAAAAAGTAAAATATCTGCAGGGATTGTAGTGTTTTCGAAATATTAAGTTTGATCTATTCGTCATTTGATGAATATATATATATATATATATATATATATATATATATATATATATATATATATATATATATATATATATATATATATATATATATATATATATATGCGTAAAAATCACAGGAAAACGTGATGCTCAGATGCAGAAGAACCACAGGGAAAATGAAAATACGGAATATTACACTTAAGTCCTGACTAGTTTCGTGTTACTTCCTCACAGGACTGATTTATTGAGAGAGGTTTCTTACAATTTACAGGGAAAGCAAAAATACGAACATACATATAGAGATTTAGAGAACAATGACACTCCCTTACCCGCTACCTGGGCTTGACTCAGGTGTTGAGTAGGAGGAGTCCGCAAGCTCGTTAGACACCTGCTAAAAAGGGTCATTTCTAGTGGCGGGTATATTCTTGTTTTCTTCTTATTTTACTTTCAATGCAGTTATTTATATGTCAATGCGGTAGCCTTATCTATATAAATACATAAGCAAAACATACACAAACATACAAATATATATACATATATATATATATATATATATATATATATATATATATATATATATATATATATATATATATATATATATATATATATATATATACATATATATATATATATATATATATATATATATATATATATATATATGTATATACAAATACATATACATATACATAAATACATACACATACACATACATATACATACACATACATATATACATATATACATATATACACATACATACATATGCATATATACATTTATATGTATACAACATTAATATCATAAACATATAAGCATGTATATATCAATACTTATATCTAGCATAACACTATATAGTGCCAATATACTTATGCATACTATATAAAATAATTGTTTCCTTTAATGAATGGTAGCTTAGGTCTAAATATTAATTTCACACCGACGTTAATTATTCACAATACATTCAATTCTATATTAAGTGGTTAATGTTTTTTTTATATAGCTTACAAATCTCTTTACATATAAAGGCGTTGAGTTTATACATTCCATGACCAATATTCAAGTTGTTTTCAAAGGTTTCTTTTATGAAACTGGACTCTATGATGTTTCTTTCTACTAAGTTATTTGAATGAACCAATTTCTTTGCACCTGACTAATTAATAGGGTGATTTTTATCTCTAACGTGGGCAAAGAGTGCATTATTATCTTGAGCATACCTGACACTTTTCTTATGTTGTTCAATTCTCTTTTCTAGGGCTTTACCAGTTTGACCAATATAGTATTTTTCACAAGCATTGCATGGAATACGATATACACATCCCTTGGTAATGTCAGGAGAATTCTTTATTAAGGCTGTTTTAATTGTATTTTTACTCTTAAATGCTACATTTACATTGAAGTTTTTTAACAGTTGGGGAATTTCTTTAAATGAATCACAATAAGGTAGTACAAGTAAATTTTGTGTGTTATAGTTTTTTCTGTTATCATTACCGAAAAAAAGTCTTTTTTGCTGTTCTTAGGGCATCATCTAACACAATTTCAGGATACTTTAGTTTTTTACCTATTGCTCTAATACCATTTATTTCGTCATCAATATATTCAGGGCTGCAGACTCGGAATGCTCTTAAAAACATAGAAGTAAATACAGATTTCTTAACTTTGATAATAATAATTAATAATGGACATATGCCGAGATATTCGTTGGCTTTCTGTATACACTGAACTTGAGACTATTATTACATCTATGTATGCGACAGTCCAAAAAAGGTAGTGTTATGCTAGATATAAGTATTGATATATACATGATTATATGTTTATGATATTAATGTTGTATACATATAAATGTATATATGCATATGTATGTATGTTTATATATGTATATATGTATGTGTATATATATGTATATATGTATGTGTATGTATATGTATGTGTATGCGTATGTATTTATGTATATGTATATGTATTTGTATCTGTATATATATATATATATATATATATATATATATATATATATATATATATATATATATATATATATATATATATGTATATATATTTGTATGTTTGTGTATGTTTTGCTTATGTATTTATATAGATAAGGCTACCGCATTGACATATAAATAACTGTATTGAAAGTAAAATAAGAAGAAAACAAGAATATACCCGCCACTAGAAATGACCCTTTTTAGCAGGTGTCTAACGAGCTTGCGGACTCCTCCTACTCAACACCTGAGTCAAGCCCAGGTAGCGGGTAAGGGAGTGTCATTGTTCTCTAAATCTCTATATGCATGTTTGTACTTTTGCTTTCCCTATAAATTGTAAGAAACCTCTCTCAATAAATCAGTCCTCTGAGGAAGTAACACGAAACTAGTCAGGACTTAAGTGTATATTCCGTATTTTCATTTTCCCTGTGGTTCTTCTGCATATATATATATATATATATATATATATATATATATATATATATATATATATATATATATATATATATATATATATATATATATATATATATATATATATATATATATATATATATATATATATATATATATATATATATATATATACCATAAATACATATATATATTTATGTATATATATATATATATATATATATATATATATATATATATATATATATAAAATATATATATATATATATATATATATTGGTGGGTGTTAGTATTCAACTAAAACCATTTTATGGAGAAAATTACTTATCATATTAATAAATGTTTTAGTGAGTGTGTCTGTCTATAGGCGTCTATAAAGTGTGTTCGTGTTTCCCTATCAGTCATTGCATATTGAATGACTGAATTATTGTGTGTATGTTTGTATTGAGTGTGCGTCTGTTTGAAGTCACAATAAATGTGAGTATGTCTGTGTACAGACAACATAATTGTTTTTTCATATTCCATTTTGTAGGGCATTTGACGTTGAGAATGATTTTATGCAGCAATGAAGATTAAAAGAGCCATATAACGCTAATTCCCGTCCTCTACGCAATGAGATATGGCAAGGCATCTCCAATATTTACTCATTTATGCTTCTTTGTGTATTAACGATTAGATTATTTAAGCAGTAGCCACGTAAAACGCTGCCATAATGAAGATGAAACTAAAATGACATTATATTGACAATTAGCAAACATCGTGATTTCGGGAACAAGGGTGATTTGCTGTAAGTAAATATATTTACTCAACTCAGATAAGCAGAT
>NC_090736.1:122228060-122245560 GCF_036898095.1 Palaemon carinicauda
ATATCCAAGAGTTTTTGAATAACCCAAACGTTCAGTAATTGTCAGAAGCTACTGTAACGAAAGCTCAGTGGCTATATTTTGATGGCATGTAGTGGCCATGCTAAGAGTGGAATTATTAAATCCCTAATCAATTGTCTAGACTTAGAAGTGTTGATAAATTCGGGAAAGTGTTCGTAAGAAAATGTTGTAGCAACTTGTGAACTGTTGAAGGAGGCTGAGGAAGAATTTTTAGTGAAGCAAGGGCCAGTTGACCCAGAAATTGAAGAGATTAAAGCAGATACGGATGTAAAGCCTGATATTTAACATATTGCAGCGCAGGAGAATTAGCTCATGTTGGAGATGATGGCAAAACAAGAAGGAGAGAGAAGACGGGAAAAAGAGAGAAAGGAAAAACAATGTGCGATAGAAATGGAAGTAAGACGGGAAGAAAGCGAGAAGGAAATGGAAGCAAGACACGAAGAAGAAGCTCAAGATATCGCAAGACATGTGAGAAGGATTGACAAAAAGAAAGACAAAGAGAAGAAAAAGGGAGGGAACAAAGAGAAAAGGAGACGGAACGGGCAAGAGGGATTGCGCGACATGCGTGGGAGTTCAAGCTGTTGAACACCAGAGCACCGTCGGTTATGCAGAGAGAGGCAATCCCTGCTAGGCACAAACCCGTTTTCAATATGTCAGAAGCCCAGAGGTTAAGTCCAAGTTTCACAAAAGAGACTCCTTATGAGTTCTTCGATTATTTTGAAATGGTCCCATCAAAAAACAAATGGCCAGATGATCAGTGATCAGTGTTATTGCAGAGTATCTTGATTGGGAAAGGCTGCATTGTTCACCTTGCCTTGTATCATGATTAGAGTAAGGATTATCAAGAAGTGAAGGGAAGCGTGCTGAAACTGTATCAGATTACCTCTAAATATTAATAGGAAAACCTGCAAAGTTTGTGGAAGAACAAGTATATGACTTTTCTGGATTACGCTTATCATGTATAACGAAGCTTCAAAAGATGTATAAAGGCTCCCTAACGTGAAAGAGATGGGTGATTTAGAAGAATTGATATACCAGAACAGTATCCACGAGGAATTCCTAAACAAACTTGTACGTACTTGAGAGAGAGTGACTTGAATAAACTTCATAACTTTATAATATTATCAGTTGTAAACCGTCCTCGGGCATGAAGTTTCAACCGTCATTCCAACCCAGTGTCAAATATTCGCCGAACCATGGAAACCAGTTCAGTAATAACAATGTGAAGAAGTTCAATAGTTACAGCAGATGTAGCAATGGTACCGTCTCTAAGCAGAATACAATAGTACACTGCAACAATCATTGAATCGTCCTCCTTAAAGTATCGTGAAAGACATGCAGAAGGTTGATATTGTCTGTTTCAAGTGTGTTAAGATGGGCCATATCTTTAAGGAATGTTAGTCAAACCAACTGAAAGCAGTCACACATTCGACTTACAGAATGCAAAGAAGAAGAAACAATCGGGAAAGGTTGAATATGAAAATAATCCATCCAACATTTACACAACGAACAGGAGAAACTCAAACAGCCTGGATACCTTTAAACATTTATATTTATTAACGTATGTAAGCAGCAATAGACGGGATTGAGCGAACTCGGGTCAGGACATTTTGTGACACAGATTGTAACGACAGTGCGAAGGTACGTGGAGAACACCCATTGGTGGAACAGTCTCTCACAGGACACTCAGTTATTTTGGAGGGACTAGGAGGTGACGAGGTTACCCCCATATGCCATTTGAGACTGTCATGTGAGTTGGTGACATTTAATTTTACTCTGCGGTTAAGGATTCATTGGCTGTCGAAAGAGTAGACGTCTTGCTGGGTAATGAGGTATGTGGAGCGCCGTTGTGCCTTATCCATTGTAACAGAGAAAGCATTGAAGTATAGTCCTACACCTGAACTCGAGAAGGATTACATGTATCTCTTACCTAGTTGTATGATGACTAGGAGTAGGACAAAGAAAGTGGCTGCTGGGGAAGAAAAAGAAATCGAAGGAACATTGAACTTGAAGGATTCGTTTTCTGAAGAAGGGGATTCCCTTGATTGTACGCAAAAGGAGAACTCATGAGTAAGCCTAAGCGAAGAGGATCGACCGACTATTATAAAAGATGGCAAAGAAGAAATGGACCTAGAAGAAATAGAAAACTCAGCATTAGAAGTAGGAAGAGTGAGTAGGAAAAGCTGATATGATTAAAATGGAAGGATGCCACGGTAACAAAATTATTGTACCGTGTGGTGGACGATACAGGGGCACTGCAGTCTCTGACCTGTTATTATCTAAGGCACGCGTTGCTTATAAGGAAGCATAGACCCGCCGATATCCCTGTGAATGCCGAATGGGGTATATCTTGTCAAATATTAATTTCCGCACCGTTTACAACACAGGTGATTGCTGTAGTGCATGAGACGGGACATACGTGAATAAGAAAGACGACTGAGGAGATTATGAAACACTTATTTTGGCCTGAAATGCGTGAGGACATGAATGAGTTTTTCCATGCATGTCACATAGGTCTGATGGCTGGAAAGCCATATGAGTTCATTAAGAAAGCTTCTTTACACCCAATACAAGTGTGAGGAGAACTCTTCAGCAAGGTAATGATCGAAAAAGTGGGATCTTTACCAGGGCAAAAAAAAAAAGTCATTAATGTATGCTAACCTTGATATAGCCAGTGACAAGATACCTGTCCGGGATATCAGTGCCAAAATAATCGCCGAGAAGTTAATAGATACTTTCACTCAGTTTGGTATTCCGGAGAACCTTCAAAGTGATCTAGGAACAAATTTTACGTCAAAATTATTTTATTGTTATTATCATTTTTATTATAACTTGCTAAGCCAACACCTTAGTTGGAGGAGCCAGATGCTAAAAGCCCAGGAGCTCGAACAGGTGAAATAGCTCAGTGAAGAAAGGAAACAAGGAAAAATTAAATATTCTAGGATGAGCAACAATATTAAAATAAATATTACCTTATAAACTATAATATTAAAATAAATATTACCTTATAAACTATAATATTAAAATAAATATTACCTTATAAACTATAATATTAAAATAAATATTACCTTATAAACTATAACATTAAAATAAATATTACCTTTTAAACTAAAAAATCTTTAACTGAACAAGAGGAAGAGAAATAAGATATAAGATAGAACAGTGTGCCCGAGTGTACCCTCAAGCAAGAGAACTCTAACCCAAGACAGTGGAAGACCATGGTAAAGAGGTTATGGCACTATCCAAGATTAGAGAACAATGGTTCGATTTCGCGGTGTCCTTCTCCTAGAAGAGTTGCATGCCATAGATTAAGAGTCTCTTCTACCCTAACAAAGAGGAAAGTGGCCATTGAACCATAACAGTGCAGTAGGAAGAATTTTTTGGTATTCTGTGTTGTCACGTGTATGAGGACAGACGAGAGTATATAAAGAATAGGCCAGACTATTCAGTTTGTGAGTGTGTAGGTCAAGGGAAAATGTACCGTAACCAGAAAGAAGGATACGATGTGGTACTGTCTAGCCAGTCAAAAGACCCCATAACTCTCTAGTGGTAGTATCTCAACAGATGTAATGAAACTGTTTCATGTGAAACAAAAACTATCAACTGCTTAGGGGCATTAGACACGTTTCATCAAACTTTGAAAAGCATGTAAACAGAGTTCTGTAGCAGAACGGGGAATGATTGGGATAACGAAATACCGTTGATGTTATTCGATGTACTTAATACTTACCAAGAAATCATGGGATGTAGCCTGAATGAAATCGTATTTGGACGAGAAGCACAAGGATCGATTAAAATATTAGCAGGAAGATGGAAGGACCAATAGTGAACTCATGGAGGATATGTCAAGAAAGGGAGGAAAAGGATTGGCTAGATAAGGAAATTTTCCCTAGAAATCCTAAAGACGAGTAAAAAAAATGAAGAGTAAGTTTGATATGAAAAGTAAGGACAGACAGTTTTTCATAGGACAACAGGTATTGGTTTTACTGCCCATGGAGAGATTCCCACTCGCCAACAAGTTCCAAGGACCATTAAAGATTTTGGAGAAGATCAGTGATATGACCAACGTTATCAAAACCACAAGAAACACAAAAGTCAAAAGAAAGTACACATTAAAATACTGATACCCTACTTGATTGAAAACGAGACTAAAGCTTCAAAAGCATATTCAGCACAAACCATACCATACACGGAAGACGACAACAGATATGAGGTAGGAGCGTAAGCAAAGTGAGTAATTCATCTATGATTTGGAAATTGGAAGAGAAATTAGCTCATTTGAAATATGAGTAATTAGAGAAATTATGCTGATTAATTAGAAGTTTCCCTGAAACTGTCTCGGACATCCCAAAATGAACCAACATGACTGTCATGGGTAGACATAATACTTTAAAAATGAGATGTATAAAGGACAGAAATATCTATTCCTAGTGTGAGCGGCGAGGCGAGACAAGATTCGACTGTGGCCCTACTTGGGCAATCCTGTCATCTCTTCATTTTCATCAGCATTTTCGAAGTAAACCAAGCCTCTCTGAGAGCACCTGCCATGATAAGGAAACTGTCCTATTTGACCAAGATGTCATCGTCTCAATAACTAGAGTCAGCATATTTTGAGAAACCGAGCCTAAGGTAAATCCATATTTAGGATAGATGTCATCATGGAAGGACACGTGCTTCCCTTTTGTTACTACTTAACACGTAGTCCAGATTGCATCAAAAATTTCTTCTAGAAGCTTCCATGGCGTGATCGAAGTGGGCATTTTTGAGGAAGCCAATAAAGATGCAGAATTGTTAAAAATAACGCCTACTATGGAGACGACTACTGCCCACTGTAATCAACTCCGCCCATACATGGGTATATAAACTTCAAGAAGAGATTATTCAGGAGAGATAGGATAAGCCATAAGACAAGAGAGGCACTATGTCCTAAGCAGATAAGATCCAAGTCCTAGCAAGATAAGAAACAGAGAAGAACAGGAGTCTAATAGAGCCAGATTCTAACCTTCCCTGCAGACAACAAAAGCCTATCGCCAAAAGATCCCGCTATAGCCGAGAAGAGACAAATAGAAGCAGCCAGCTCTCCCTGCTTGTGAAAAGAAATAGCCAAGACTGCCTGCAGCCTGCCTTCGTTCAATAGTATCATTGAATCCTTGGAAAAAGACCTCTGATGTCCCTTCTTGATACCACCCCTTTTGTGAACTCTTCGAATGTAGTCATCGTGCCAGTTTCATTGGAACTTCAGCCACCCTCCTACAACGTTCTGAAGCCTTACTTCAACAGTATCATCGAATTCTTGGAAGAAGAACTCTGATGTCCCATCTTTATGCCACCCTTTTGTTGACGACTTCCAATCCGGTCATCGTGCCAGTTTCATATGAACTTCAGCCGCCCTTCTGCAACGTTCTCAAGCCGGAAGTCTCCCTACCAGTATTGTCTCAGCAGCTGCAGGAATCTAGATCTTAAGTATTTCTACCTTAATGACTGTTCCCGTTTTTTATTGATGTTTGATTGGTTTGATTTGTCAGTTAAAGTAACCGAAAAAGTAACTTAAGATTTTTTTGTAAGTTTGTGAATAAACATGTTGTGTGTTTTTTTTTTCTTTTTATATTAATTTCCCATATTTCAATTGGTGTTATTTATATTTATTTTGCCTATGAAACAACCTGTAATGATTTTAAAATCGTAACACTGACGAAGCAGGATATGCAACTCAAAACAACGGAAAGACCATTTAAACCACATGCCTTTCAACTGTCGCCGTATCACCAAAAAGTCACAAGAAAAGAAGTGGACTGTGTCACAAAATGGATTAGCTGAAAAAAGTTCTGGCCTCTATAATTCTGCATGTTTACTCGTGAAAAAAAAAAAAATGTACGGATCGTTTGGGAAGTGTACGAACTACCAAAATTTAAACTCGATAAAAGCGGCCAATAATTATGCATTACCATTCTTTGACCAACAACTCAACAATATGGAACAAACGAGGTTCCTGTCCAAGATCGACTTGTTAAAAGAGTATTATCAAATTCCTTTTTGAAGAAAATGCAAAACTTTTATCCACTTTTATAACCCTTTTTGGGTTATAGCAATAAACCGTCATGCAAATAGGTCTAATGAATTCCAGGCTACGTTTCAATGTGTGATGGATAACCTTTTGGGATCGATAAAAGGAGTAGGCTTATATCTTGATGATATTGTGGTATACTCATCGACCTGTAAAGAACATCTACGAATCCTGAAGAAGGTATTTCAAAAGCTACATGGAGCCTCCATGACAATTAACCTGGAAAAGAGCGAATTTGGATAGGCAACAGCTCGGTACTAGAGATTTGAAGTAGGACGAAGAGTAATTGCCCTTGTAGCAGCTAATGTCGAAGGAATAAGGAAAGCATCACCCCCCTCTCCCAGCAAGGAAGCACTTACAACGCTTATTAGGGATGACAGGATTCTACCCACATTTTTTCCTGAACTTTTCTGCTACAGTCCCCCCCTTGGCAGAACTATCCCTATGAAAAAAAATTTATTAATCAGGGAGTGTCATGAATCCTTCGACACGATAAAGGCCACATTAACTTCAAAAAATGATACTAAGAGCACCTGAATTCAACAAGTAATCCCTTATCCAATTGGATGAGTCCGATAATGGGATTGGAGATTTCTTATTGCAAGGAGATGAGGAAGGAATTCTTCACCCTTTTTGTTTTATGTCCTCAAAGCTGAAGAAACATCAGCAAATCTACTCAATAGTTGAAAAGGAACTAGTGGTGTTATTCACAGCAATTAACATGATTGAGTTCTATGTGAATTAACCATAAAATTGAGAGATTACAGTGTATTCATATCAAAATCCTTCAACATTTTTAATAGGATGAAGAATAAAAATCAAAGGCTAACAAGGTGGTCATTTTGTTTGATACCGTATTGTATTAATGAAAAACATATATCAGGTATAGGTAACGTCATTGCATATCATTTATATGAGGCTGAATCGATGGATTTAGGCCCGGGATTAATAATCTTTTTTTGCGGGGAGCTATCTTCTGAAGCTTGTTTAGTGTAGAGTCAATACAGTAGTGTATTCATGATTTTATTTATGTTTTCATATATGCATAGAAGAATGTAGCCAGCTCTTAAGATGAGTTGCTTTAGAGTAATTTTAATATTTGTATGTAAATTACGTAAGACTTCCGTCGTTAATTTCATTGTATTCTTTGTTAAAGTTAGTATAAGTAAATTTACGTTTTTTTTTAAGAATTAAATTTTCATTACACATATTTTTGTTACAAAGTCTTCTGTAATTTGTTTAAGAGAGTTATGTGATTAGTGCAAAATATGAACAAGGGCTTATGTAATGTTTTTTTTTATATTTTTTATGAGGTATTACCCCATGTTCAATAGAAAATTTGCTTTGGAATTTTTACGAAAAAACCTTGTGATAAATCTTATTATATTTTATTTCCAGGAACGGTGGGTGGGTGGACCTGGCTGGGGAGGGTTGCCGTAGAGTGGTGTTGAGTCTCCTGTTTAATATGTGGTAGTTGGAAAATCTGACGTCATTGTTAGGCCAGGCCATCACGGTTCCCAGATTTTTTGGAATATTCTGGAAGTTGCTAAGTTTCATATAAATGTGACACCATTGTTGCATAGTTCGGATAGTGAATTCAGCGTCAAGTCATAGCAATCTCCCCTTATTTCTCATACGCAACGCAGTGTATTGTATTAAAAGTGTTCAGTGAAGTCCCAAAATTTTGATATGACTGGTTTTTGTAGATATATCGATTACATAAGAAAATTCTATTAGAGTTTTCCAACTGGCTCTGTAATAAGGTGAAAGGTATATGTATCCTGATCTGGTTTTCTATTTTCATTAAGTATCAAAATTATATATTGTATTCAGATTCAGTTTCAGGTGAAACAAGTAATTGTTTAATTTTCATAAGTATTATTTCTTTTGTCTTGGTCTAAGGTTTTTTTCAGATTTATTATCACAAGATCATAAGATCATAATATTTTTGTTGTACTTTAAGATTTTTCAAACTTATTATTTCAAGTGATTTATTTGTTTTAGGTAAATTCTTCTAAAAATTTTTAATTTATATAGAATATATTTATATTTGTTAAGAGTGTTTTACTCCAATCACCAGTTTTTAAATTATTATTCGTTCATACCCCTGTTAAAAATTCGTAGTAAGAGTTGTTTTCAATAATTCTAAAGAATAATTACCCTGTATAGTCTTGTGTGTACATAAGAGACCTTTGGATAGTCAGTATTTTATATATTGCGGTATGGGAGTCATATAACTGTCTTTGGGTTTGGGTATCAATATTTCCAGATGTAACAGATTTAATGTACAAGCAAATAGGGGAGTTTGGAACTAGAGAGGTTGTTCAACTTGCCTCCAGTAATATATATAATATTACATGTTTGGTTCCCCAAAACACGACCATCTCTTAATATATATATATATATATATATATATATATATATATATATATATATATATATATATATATATATATATATATATATATATATATATATATATATATATATATGTTTGTGTTTATATAAATATATATATATATATATATATATATATATATATATATATATATATATATATATATATATATATATATATGTGTGTGTGTGTGTGTGTGTGTGTAAGTGTTTATATATATATATATATATATATATATATATATATATATATATATATATATATATATATATATATATATATATATATATATATATATATATATATATATGTGTGTGTGTGTGTGTGTGTGTGTGTACATTTATATATATATATATATATATATATATATATATATATATATATATATATATATATATATATATATATATATATATATATATATATATATATAGTAATCATTCAATCACACTGGAAAACAACCACTCAAAAAGCAGCAATCTCCCAGGAATTGTCCAAATTACCTTGTTGCAGTTAGCATATGTGGAGGGTGTGGGAAGTAATTAGGTTGCATACATTCGTGTGTATGTTTGAATATAGTTAGTAGGTTGCCCAGGGCACCAGCCACCCAGTGAGATACTACCGTTAGAAAGTTATTTTTTTCCATTTTTGGGCCATACATTATTACATTTTATTCTTATCTCTGGTTACTCTTCATTTTCCCTTTGCCTACACACAAAATCACCAAATAGTCTAGCCTATTTTTTACATATTCTTCTTTGTCCTTATACACCTGAGAACGCTGAGATTACCAACTAATTCTTCTTTACCCAAGGGGTTACTGCACTATAATTGTTCAGTGGCAACTTTCCTCTTGGTAAGGGTAGTAGACACTCTTTAGCTATGGTGAGCAGCACTTCTAGGAGAAGGATACTTCAAAATAAAACCAATATTCTCTAGTCTTGGGTAGTGCCTTAGCCCCTCTACCATGGTCTTTCACTGTCTGGAGGCAGAGTTCTCTTGCTTTTGGGTACACTCAGGCACATTATTCTATATTATTTCTCTTCCTCTTGTTTTGCTAAAGTTTTCTTAAGTTTATATATGCGATAATTATTTTAATTTTGTTACTTTTCCTAGGATATTTTATTTTTCTTTGTTTCCCTTTCTCAATGGACATTTTTCCTTGTTGAAGCCCTTGAGCTTATACCATCCTGCTTTTCCAACTAGAGTTGTAGTATAACAAGCAATAATAATAATAATAATAATAATAATAATAATAATAATAATAATAATAATAATAATAATAATAATAAGCGTATTTTGAGCAAAGAAAAAAATCAATTTTTGGGTGATATGGCCGTGTCGTCCTGATGGAAGGTTCTCCAGGCTGCTTTCTAAGGGATATTTGGCTACAGTGATACTCCCAGAAAGGTAACCATAGGTCTCCAGAATTCTAACTCCTAGCACGAATATCCTTAATATAACTTTTAAGGATATAGCATAAAATCACGGGACGTATTTCTAAATACGA
This sequence comes from Palaemon carinicauda, assembly GCF_036898095.1. Classification (NCBI taxonomy): domain Eukaryota; kingdom Metazoa; phylum Arthropoda; class Malacostraca; order Decapoda; family Palaemonidae; genus Palaemon; species Palaemon carinicauda. The sequence continues at coordinate 122,238,051 of NC_090736.1, forward strand.
CACATGGCAATCTTTACCCCGAATAGATTTTACTCTATGAGAGGGAAGAGGGGTGAAATGAAAGGGAGCCATTATCAATGTTACCCGGTGGATCATCTCCCAGTACTACTACGGCCTATTATTCCTTTTAAAAGTAGCATTTAAGCACGATGTTCTCTCACGCTTCTCTCGGTGTTGTTACATATTTTCAGGGAATATTAACATGCAATCTCCAGCATCTTCATCCTCTAGAAAGTTGAGTATTTAATCTTTCCTATGTATAACTTTTAGCTTACTTTTCACAGCTAAATTAACATAATTTAAGCGTGCTAAGCAGAGCACTGCCATCCCCGGAGGTAGCCATTTCAAGACCGCTGTCGCATGCCAAAAATGCTTTATTTAGTTAGTAGTGCGATGTTCCCGGTATTTAACTATAAAGAAGTTATAGCTAGTTAGACAAAATTATAAAAGTGAAGATAAGCTTTACACATGTAATATTTCCTCATCCGAATAAACGTTTCTATCGTATACGATAGGACCTCGATGGTACTAGCGTAGCCGAAGGCCCGACTCTGGTTAGGCTAGCCTAACTCATTTTAGTATACTTTAGTAACATTATCCCTTGTTTAACCTCCAGTATCATTTTTATTAATTCGGTCGAAGATATAGATATCTCCTAGAATTATTAGTATAATTCTATAAGCTTCTCTTTTCGAGAAATGAGGTGAACCCTTCTTTCCCCCTGAGTGCTGACAGCCCAGGCGACAACCCAATCTTCTATCATCGCCATTGAGTAGTGTACTTCGGCTTAACTTGGATAGTGTTTTCTGTCGATCTTCTTTGCCGGCGAGCATCCAGGCTTTGAAATACGACCGTAACTCAGGGTATTCTGTCTTGTTGCCAACAACGTTAACGATAGTGGAATAGTCATTCCCTGCCGGTTACATCATTGTCGGCATAGGAAGTTAGGTTTCCCTAGTCCACAACTGAAACTGGGTAGTATAATTGCTGCCACCTTGGTTGGTGGCAACAAATAGATGTTGTTCCATCTGTTCCAATCGAGGGACATTGCGTACATCACTTCTGCTCGAGGATCCTCGTAAGGGTCTATGTATCAAGGTAGTTTCTTGTTGTCGCTCGTTGCGAATAGGTCGATCTGCAGTTCCGGAACTTTTTCCAATATGAAGGAGAATGACTCTGCATCCAGGGACCATTCTGTCTTTATCGGCTTTAGCCTGGATAGAGCATCCGTCGTCACATTGTGGAACCCTTGCAAGTGAACTGCTGATAAGTGCCATCTTTTCTTCCTTGCCAAGCAAAAGATGAGTAACATCACACAATTGATGTGAGGTGATCTCGAGTCCTTGTCGGTTCAGACATTTCACTATTACTTCGCTGTCGACGACCAACCTGATGTGGGCTGATCTGCGAGGGGATAGTTTCTTCAACGTTAGGAAGACTGCCATGGTTTCTAGGATGTTGATATGAAAGGTCTTGAACTGGTGCAACCAGTTCCCTTGCACTTTACTCTGGTGGGAATGGCCTTCCCATCATTCCGGATAGACATCTGCGTGAATGATCACTGAAGGTTGAGGTGGTTGTAAGGGAACTGTCCTTGTTAGGCTCTTGACCTTTGACCATGGTCTTAGAAGCGATCGCAGTAGGGTCGGTGTCAATCTGTGTTGATCTCTTCATGCGTTTGATGCGTATCTTCTCCAGACTCCTGACTCATCCTTAAGTTCTGCTTTTAGCACTGGGTCTGTCACTGCTGCAAACTGGAGAGAGCCCAGTACTCCTTCCTGTTGGCGTCTTGAAATCTTCTTGAGTTTCAGTAGTCTCCTTACAGATCCCGCAATCTCTCTCCTCTTCGGTGGAATGGAGAGGCAATGTGACTGCAAGTTCCAATGGATTCTTATCCATTGAAACTCCTGAGCTGGAGAGAGGTGAGACTTCTTGTGGTTGATTTTGAAGTCCAGGTGTTCCGGGAACTGAATTATCTTTGTAGCTGCCTGCAGACAAGCTGTCTTGGATGCGGCCCACACCAGCCAGTCATCCAGGTATGCCGCAACCTGAATGCCTTCTAAGCGTAGCTGTTGGACGATTGTGTCCGAGAGTTTTGTGAAAATCCTTCGGGCTATGTTTAGTATGAAGGGCATGGCTGTAAAGACATACTTTGTGTTCTGTAGCCTGATTCCTAGGTAGGAGGAGAAGTGGCAGCTGACTGGTAGTAGCCAATAAGCATTTGCCAGGTCTATCGAGACTGTGTACGGAAACACGGTCCTTATAAGTTGCAGGGTTAGCATGTGGAACTTGTTGTTCTCGATGAACTTGTTGAGTGGAGACAAGTACAGAATGACTCTGAGTTTGTCCGAGTCTTTCCTGGGAACACAAAACAGCCTTCCCTGGAATTTGATGGACTTCGTTTTCCTTATTACATTTTTGCTCAAGAGTTCTGAGGTATATTCTTCCATTAAGGGGGTGGAGTGTTGGAAGAATTAAGGAAAAGGGGGTGGAGTTTTGTTTCATTTCCACCCGAGTCCATTCTTGATTAGGCTATGGGCTCAGGGATCGAAGGTCCAACGATCCTGAAAGTGGAAGAGTCTTCCTCCTACCTGAAGCATCTCATTGCTGAGATGTTCTAGAGGGTTTGGCTACCTTGAACACGTCCTCCTCTACCCCTTGAGGGGTTTCTTGAGAAGCCTCTTCTAGAGCCTCTGCCTCTAGGGCGAAAGGTAGTAGTGTGCCTCTCAAAGCCTGGATTAAATACCGTTGAGTGAGCTACCAGCTGCTGTGGCACCATTTGGTTTGTGGTTTGCGGATGGGCAACCATTTCGGGCACTCTGGTCATGGTGACGGTTGGATGCTGTGCAGGCCTGTGAGATACACATGGCTTCTTTGTCTTCCTGTTCTTAGGTTGTGGACCAGCTTCAGAGGATGATTTCCTCTTGGAAGACTTGTCCCACTTCTGGAGAAGGTTCCAATTCTCTGTGGCAGCTTTAGCAATGACCTCTTGGACCACTTCTTTTTTGAAGAGGTCCTTGCCCAATATGCATGAAGTGATCAACTTCCTTAGCCCATGTTTGACCGTTGCATTGGCAAACACATGCTCTCTACAGGTCCTCCTGGCCTTCACGAAAGCGTAGATGTCCTTAACAAAGGTAGCCATCTGGGTCTTGGCTAGGATCATGTACATATCTGGGGTATTAGAAAGGCCTGCACACATCTCCGTAGAGTTCTGTAGGGACAAAGAGGCAGCCAGTCTCTCTTTTGTCTCCTGTCCTTCTCAAAAGATGTTCCGACAGCTTTGGAAGGTTCTCGTTGAACTGTTGTCCTGCTATCTCTGGATGCAGTTTCGAGACTGAAAACGTTAGATGAACCTCGTTCCATTCCTTCTAACAGGTAGGCAAGGCTAGAGATAATGATGTGCACTCCTCTACCATTGGGGATGGTTTGTTGCGTCAACTGCTTTCAGCACGCAGTTGAGAGCATTGGCTTAAAAGGGGAAAGCTCTGGAGGAAGGAGCAAGGAAGGTAGGGTGCTTCTTGCCTAAAGCTGAATCCTTCGAGTTGGTGTAGCTAGCTTTCTTTAAAGTACTTGTTAAGAGACCCTGCGCCTTGTCATGCTCAAGGATCATGACCTCTTTAAGTTCCGTCTCCTCACGAGATGCTGGTTTATTCCGCAATCTACGTAACATTTTGGGTAAGCCGAAATGTTAGGCCAGAATTAGAGATCTTCGAGGGGCTTGGCCCCTATCTTCTCAGAGATGTACAGTTTCACATTCATCATGGGCATAAACTCCGCATACCTCCAAGGGTTAGTTTTGGAGCATTGAGGTAAGTCAGAGACTCGATAGGCTTGTGAGAGCTTCTGAGAATGCCTGAGCGTTTCGCTTCTCTAACTTCCCTCCTCATTTCTTGTTGTTCCTTACGGAACAATTTTATCATCTGTAGAAGCTGTCCTAGGAGCGCCTCGCTCTTGGCTCTCAGCGGTTCCAGATGGGGAGTTGGAGCTGAAGAAGTTGATGGCACAGGTTGATATGATGTCATAGAAAACTGACGGTCTTCCATTATCATTAATACGGATCCTTCTTCCTCCCTGGGTGGTTGAGCCCCCTCTTCTTCAGGATTTTCTTGCAGACAATCCTTTTCGGTTTCGGTGGGCACCTCCAACATTCGTTCTTGGTGGTTGTCCATGCCTTTAAGTGCCTTCTTGATGTCAGCTGGAGGAAGTAAGGCTTGACCTGTGCCTAAGGCAAAACCGCGTCGGATTGGGCCTTAGGAAACAGAAGGTACCTCATAGATTCGTTGGGTAGGTAAAGTCCCGGAGAGTTCTTTTGGAACCCTCTTACCCACCTCCGAAGAGTTTCCCTCACTTTCCCCCTTGACTCCGCAGTCTCAAGGATATCCTCACCGAATCCTTCGGTCATCAGGGCCGAGCGGAGGTGCAATCCTTCAGGGTTTCAGTTGCAATGGAGCAGTGGACATGAGACCTGCACATATTTTGGCCACAAAAGTCGCTACTTTTGTGGTTACAGAACATAACTGCACACTTCACCTTAGCTACTTCCAGTAGTGGGGTTTACTATTATTTATAATAGCTTAGGATAGTAAGCTAAAAAAGAAGTATGAAAGACACATAGCTGTTTTTCCTCTTGACAATTGTTGTGACCTCCCACAATATTAATATTTTTAATTTCCTTATCCAGGAAAATACAGAGTGGAATAACTCTCGTACGTAGAGCCGGAGTAAGTGGATATTAACCCTAACCCCACCTCTTGTAGAATATCAATATTGAAAGGTAATCATTGGTGTTCCAATGATCTAAGATTCATCAGAATGTTGAAGGAATACTTAACCTTAACATTTTTTAATCGGTCTCAACAGTGGACTGTGAAAGGACGCACAGAATATGTTGGAAATTTCATACTACTGTATCATATATACTTTAGTTCTCTAACTGTTGTATAGTTATACTGCATGAATACTTGCTACTATATTGTCTTTACTGTAATTTTGCTGGTAGGCTACCAGGTTAGGCTAGTACCTGCCGGCACTAGCTGACAGAGAGAGAGAAAGAATGAAAAGAAGGACTACCGTATTATTATAGTTTAGTACAATAATTAGGGGTGTAGGGACTACTGCCTCTACTGCCTTTTTTTTCCAGAATGAGTATTCAAAAGGAAGGGGAGGAATACATTGATTCTAGCTTCCATCCAGCCACAATTTCTGTTGTCAGCTGTACTACCGGCTACAGGGTTTGTGGATGGCAGTCCAACAGAGGACTGAAGAATACTCAAAAGAATAATGGGTTCCCCAATTGCAGACGTCAGGGCCGGCTCAACCTTTCCCGGAGCTTACCTTCAGTTAGGGAGATGGTCCAGGCGGCAACCTAACTGCCTTTGTAGGAGCCCGGTCAGTAACCCAGTCAGCCCGGTAAGCGAAATGATTGTAGAATACCAGCCACCGGAATTGTGTACTAAGGTACAGAAGGGGAAGGGAAAGGGTCTTATATTTTACAGAGAAAGGTGGCGGTAGGTATGCCTCCTACTTTCGGTAGTGAATCAAGGAAGCAGAGCTCCCTATACTGGCGCCGTCTTGGGCGGCAGAGGAATAACGATTCCCTAGCCTGAAACATTGCAGGATATAAGACATTTTCTCTGGTCCACCAGGGAGAAAGGTGGCGGCAATTATACTACCCTCTTTCGCTTTTGGACTAAGGAAGCCGAACTTCCTATGCCGATAAAAATGTAACCGGCAGGGAAATGACTATTCCCCTATCAGTAACGTTGTCGGCAACAAGACAGCATATCCTGAGTTACCGGCGTATTTCAAAGCCGGGATACTCGCCGGCAAAGAAGATCAACAGGAAACACTATTCAAGTCAAGCCGGAGTACACTACTCGATGGCGATGACGGAAGATACGGTTGTCGCCCGGCCTGGCGGTACTGAGGGAGAAAGAAGGGTTTATCCTTATATCTAAAAGAAAAGCGTATCAAATTATACTAATAATTCTAGGAGATATCTATATCTCCACCGAAATAATAAAAACGATACCAGAGGTTAATCAGGGGATAATGTTACTGGAGTATACTAAAACGAGTTAGGCTAGCCTAACTCGAGTCAGGATCTCGGCTACGCTAATACCACCGAGGCTCTATCGTATATGATAGAAACATTTATTCGGAAGAGGAAATATTACATGTGTAAAGCTTATCTTCACTAGTAAAATTTTGCCTAACTAGCTAGAATTTCTTTATAGCGAAATACTGGAACGTCGCACTACTAACTAAGAAAAGCATTTATGGTGTGCGACAGCTGTCTTAAAAACGCCGCTTTCAGGGATGGCAGTGCTCCGCTTAACAGACCTAAATTATGTTCATTTAACTGTGAGAAGGGATTTAAAGATTATACACAGGAAAGATTAAATACTCAACTTTCCAGAGGATGAAGATGCTGGAGATTGCCTGATAATATTCCTTGAAAATAAGTAACAACACCGAGAGGAGCGTGGGATAACACCGTACTTAAATGCTACTTTTAAAGTGAATAATTTGCCGTAGTAGTATTTGGAGAGGACCCACCGTGTAACCTTGATAACGGCTCCCCTTCATTTCGCCACTCTTTCCCCTCATAGAGTAAAATCTATTCGGGGTGAAGATTGCTATATGTCGTATCAAGAATTACGTAACCTGATTTTATGCGATATCCTTAAAAGTTATATTAAGGATACTCGCGCCATGAGTTAGAATTCTGGAGGCCTATGGTTAATTCTCTGGGAGTATCACTGTAGCCAAATATCCCTTAGAAAGCTTCTTGAAGGAACCTTGCATCAGGATGACATGGCTGAGCCCAAAATTAATAATAATGATAATTATAGTAAGAATATATATATAAATATATATATATATATATATATATATATATATATATATACATGTGTGTATATATATGTATATATATATATATATATATATATATATATATATATATATATATATATATATATATATATATATATATATATATATATATAAATATATATATATATATATATATATATATATATATATATATATATATATATATATATATATATATATATATATATATATATATATATATATATATATATATATATATATATATATATATATATATATATATACATATATATACACATGTATATATATGTATATATGTATATATATATATATATATATATATATATATATATATATATATATATATATATATATATATATATATATATATATATATATATATATATATATATATATATATATATATATACATATATATACACACATGTATATATATGTATATATGTATATATATATATATATATATATATATATATATATATATATATATATATATATATATATATATATATATATATATATATGGTTACGTGTTTGTCTTTCAATCATGTTTGAATGTCACTAGTCATCATAAATATAGGGTGCTTAGAAATATTATATATAGATATCATGCCTGCTAACAAGTCCA
>NC_090736.1:122255560-122260560 GCF_036898095.1 Palaemon carinicauda
TGCGTGCAAGTCAGCCCTGACTAGGCCTCTCCTATATGCCTTTCAAGTAGATCTGGTGAATGATTGATTGATTGATTGAAAGATTTCTGGCATCCTGACATCTAAGGTCATTGACGCCGATACCATTTACTGTATATGAAAATTAAAAGCAAATTCGATTAAAACCATAAAAAATTAAGAAGTCCTTACAATAGTTAAATAGTTTTCAGAAGACCTGCTTCTGAAATAAATCTAAAAATTCCGCTCGCATAGTAAGACACATCATGTCCAAGAATCTTGGCAAGGATAAACCTGCCATCCTCACCTCGAGCCTCAAACAGATATCTATTTCTTAAGTTAGTAAAATTAGGGCATTCGGTCAACAAATGCCTCACTGTTAAAGGTACTAAGCAGTCCTCGCAATACGGTTGGTGTTGGCCCTTCAGCAGAAACTCGTGTGTCAACCGTGTGTGACCAATACGGAGACGACAAAGAGTCGTCTCCCATTTTCGGGGAATCATGTTATACCTCCAAGGTGATATGATATTTGTTACTTCCCTCATTTTATTGCCATCTTGACTATCCTAGTGCTGTTGCCATTTATCACATACCAATTTCTTGATGTAAGGTAGGAAATCGTTACATGGAATGGGATACCTCCTTGGTAGCAAATCGGATGCCGCATTCTTCGCCAGTAAATCTGCCTTCTCATTCCCAGACACACCTACATGTGCTGGAACCCAACAAAATCGAACAGTTATACCTTTCCGTCCAATAATAAAAAGCCATTCTAAAATCTTTAAAACTAGAGGGTTACTAGAATTAAAAACTTCTAAAGCTTGAAGAACACTCCTTGCATCACTAAAAATTGTAAAATTACCCTCCTTTTCCAAAGCTATTTTCTCAATAGCGGTTAATATGCCATACAGTTCGGCAGTAAATATGGAAGCTGTTAGAGGAAGTGCACCTCTACAATTAAAATCATTACTATGTACTCCAAATCCAACGCCAGCATCAGATTTGGAGCCATCAGTATATATAAAAGTCGATCCCCTATGTTCTTCGACATGTTCCATAAAAAGAGACCTGGATTCTAAGTCAGTCAAATTCTTCTTAACTCCAATAAAGTATCTACAAAAAGATATGTCAGGTAATTTCCATGGAGGCGTTGATGATACCTTGAATGGAAGCACCTTATTTCTAATCATATCCAGATTGTTTAATAATTGGTTAACCCGAAACCCAAAAGGTTGAGGAGATTTTGGGTGCAACTCAAAGTAGGTTGAGTTCCTTACAAGGCTTGCAGTTTGAAAGGCTGAAGAATTGGGGAGTCTTTGCAATCTAAACCAATACCGAATAATAGAGGACATTCGGTAAAGGTCCAGAGGCAACTCCCCAGCATCAACAAGGAGACTTGTGATAGGGGAGGTTCTAAAGGCTCCTGTGGACAATCTAATGCTAGCATGATGTAATGAATCTAGTATTTTTAACCGGCTTGGGGTTGCTGAGGAGTATATTTCGCACCCATAACTAATTTTGGAAAATATCAAGGCCTTGTATAATTTTAAAATTGTATTGCGGTCTGCCCCCCATGATGTATGGGACAAGACTTTTAAAAGATTCATAGCTTCAACACATTTAGCTTTTAATGTTTTTAAGTGAGAAACCCATGTAAGCCTACAATCAAATATCAACCCTAAAAATTTGGCTTCACTTGCACATAGGATCCGTTGACCTTTGATGTATATATCCGGGTCTGGATGTACTCCCCGTATACGACAGAAATGGACAATTGTAGTTTTACTTGTTTAGAACTTAAATCCATTCATATCGGCCCAATGGATAATTTTATCAATTGAGAGTTGGATTTTTCTCTCAACCATTGCCATTCTGGCTCCAGCAAATGATATGGAGAGATCATCCACAAATAATGTTGCAAGAACATCCCGGGGAACGACTGAGGATATCCCATTAATTGCTAGTGCAAAAAGGGTTACACTCAGCACACTCCCCTGAGGAACTCCTTCTTCCTGGCATTTACTCTGTGATAGAGCTTCCCCAACTCTCACTTGGAAAACTCCATGTGAAAGAAATGACTGGATGAATAGTGGTAGCTCACCTCTCAATCCGCACTCATGGATTCTTTTAAGTATACCGTATCTCCATGTGGTATCATATGCCTTTTCAAGATAAAAAAAACTGTAACATGGTGCTGTTTGGAAGCAAAGGCTTCACAAATGGAGGACTCAAGTTGTATCAGCACATCAGTCGTTGAGTGCATTTTCCTGAATCCACATTGAATGGGTGATAAAATATTCTTCTTTTCAAGGTACCAAATCAGTCTTGCATTGACCATCTTCTCCATGATTTTACATAAACAAGATGTCAATGCAATAGGTCGGTAGTTTGCTGCTAAAAACTTGTCCTTACCGGGTTTTAAAAAGGCTAAAATAATTGCTAGTTCCCAAACACTTGGATAACTATGATCATGCCATATTCTATTAAAAATGCTTAAAATAAATAACTTTGTATTATAAGGTACATGTTTAATCATTGCATATGGAATTCCATCGGGTCCAGGGGCTGTATCGTTACAAGTAGCAAGAGCAGAATCAAATTCTCTTTCAGTATAAGGAGAATTGTATGACTCTTGCTTTCTTGTTGCGAAGTTTAAAACTTTCTTTTCTTCATTGCTCCTATACTGGTGACCAGGAGCTGCTTGACACTTGCACGATACATTTGAGAAATGGTCAGCCAGGGCATTGCTAACTTCGGTTGCTCCAGTCATATACTGGCCATTTATCTTTAACACTGGTGGTGGGTTTGGGGTGAATTTTCCTGCTATCTTTTTTACTTTCCTCCACACAGATGATGTTGGTGTTCTACTGTTAATGGAGAAAACAAAGGACATCCAAGACTGGCGCCTAGCTTCTTTCATGGCACGGCGGAACTGTGCTCTACATTTCTTGTATATGACTAAATTCTCCTCATTACGGTGCATGCGCAATCGAGTTAAAGACTTTCTTGTGGCTCTGTGCAGGGCAGTTAGTTCTGACGACCACCAGGGGACTGGTCGTCGTCTGAATATCCCAGTTGTTTTGGGAATGGAATTCACTCCTGCTGTGTGAAGAGTTCCATTAAGTAAGTCTATGGCATCATCAACACTTTCAAACTGTTCTGCATTTCCTTCAATTTCACTTAACTCCCGAAATCTATTCCAGTCCGCCTTATCAAGATTCCATCGAGGTGATCTTTGTAAAGGTGGACCATTGTTGGTGTTTATAATGATTGGTGCATGATCACTAGTATGCCAATCATCTAATGTTCTCCAATTAAAATCGAGAAGACAGTTAGAGCTTGCAACTGATAGGTCAATGCAGGACAAGGTACCTGTCTGTACATGAAAATGTGTGGGCTCTCCTGTATTGAGGAGTCCGACATCTTCATTCTCCAAAATTGACGATAAAATATTACCCCTTGCATTTGCTAAAACATCACCCCATAAAGGATGTCTACTATTAAGGTCTCCTAGTAAGATAAAGGGTTGTGGGAGTTGTTTAATCACCTCTACTATATTATCATATGAGATGTTATCATTTGGAGGCAAGTAAAGAGAACAGATTGTGTATTTTCTCCCTATATCAATCTGTACAGCCACTGCCTGCAGAGGGGTACAGATGGACAAAGATATTTGGGGAACATCTCGACGAATGTATATAAGACTTCCCCCATGGCTCCCTGCTCGTTGATCATATGGTGTCCTATAGCTAACATACTCTCGAGGACAAGGAGTATTAGCATCGAGCTTGCTTTCTTGTAGACATACTGTTATAGGGGAGTGTTCACGTATGAGGAGCTTAAGTTGTTCATATTTCGCCCTTAAACCCTGGCAATTCCATTGCAGAATGGAGGAAAAAACTATGTTTTATTTTTTGGAAGACACCTTAGATGAAGTCTTCCCAATGGCACTATTTGATCTAACAATGTTTCCCGGAGGTAACTCTAGAGAGGATCTTGATATAGTGGGTTTTGTGTTTCTCTTTTTCTTTGTGTCCTTTTGATCTAATTGTTGAGGAGGATGGTGGACCTCAACTTGAATTTCTGATTGGTTCAATTTACCTTCTAGTTGTTCAGAAACATCAGCAGACAAGATATCATATTTATTGGAAGTCGTGACTTTAATGTTTCTTATGGTAGGAGGAGAGAGGGAGGGAGGTCTCTCTTTTTTTCGATTAAAAGGTTGTGATCTGTCAGGTTTTTGCACCTTCCCCACTACGGGTTCACCAGGTAAATTGGTTTCGAGTGCAACCTCCATCAGATCAGGCAAGGAAACGGCCTGTGAGAGGTTTGTACTATTGTTTAAAATCGGAGTAGTTGGCTTTTGAATAATTTTCAGATCTTTAAGTGTCCGTTTTGATTTTTCCACAATTTCTGGATATAGATTTTCGATGGGACTTTCAACCTCTTTAACTACTTTCATTTGTTTCTTTATCTTAGAAGTAGAGATATAATTTTCGTCTGTGTGGTTTGACAAGTTTTTCTTCAGAACCATTGAAAAAGGTTGCCCTGGTCTTATTTGCTTTTCAAGAGCTCTTTTACGAGCCTCTTTAAAAGTAACCCTTTCCATGGTCCTAATGGCCTGGATTTCTTTTTCAAAAATAAACTTTACACAGCTTTTAGATGTAGCTGGGTGTGCTTCCCCACAATGTATGCAATTAGGGTTTTCTATGCATACTCCATGACTACTTTTTCCACAGTTGGCACAAACAGCTGGCTTATTGTTTAGTTTTTCTTTACATTTCTGGCTTAAATGGCCATACATTTGGCAATGATAACATCGCAATGGTGACGGGATATATGGTTTTACCTTCAAAGATAGCCATCCAGCTTTTATAACATTTGGTAATCGGCATTGATCAAATGTTATAATCAGAGTAGCAAGAGGGATACGTTGTTCTCCAACTCTCTTTCTCATTCTGACTACTTTAACTACTCCTTGACTTTTCAGTTCATCCTCTATT
>NC_090736.1:122273060-122278060 GCF_036898095.1 Palaemon carinicauda
GAAAGGTGCCCACTCCTGAATCCGTGTGTCGATGTACTTTGGAAGTTTGGCAAGAAGTACAGGCGCGGACCCGATCCTTAGCATCCTTAAAAATGCCGTGCCAAATGAACTTTGCCTTCAGCAGCTGTGCAGTAGAACGGCACGAGGGATGTGAAAGGCCGTGAATGAAATCAAACACTTGTCGGTGCACGGGAGCAGGAATCCAAGGTCGCGGTCTGCCAGTACTGACATCACAGAGGAGGGTGGTGTTGGGGTCTTCGAGGGGAAAGTCTTCCCAACGGAGGGACGTGCAGGATGTCCTACGTGCTTGGTACTCTGGATCCTGTCGTTGGGCTCCAGCCAGGGCGTTGTAATCCAATCCCAGTCGAACGGCAGCCAACGTGGTTCTTGACAGGGCATCGGCAACGGGATTCATTTTCCCAGGGACGTATTGAAGGGTGCAATTATATTCAGCCACGGCGGAGAGATGTTGGCGTTGCCGGGTGGACCAGGCATCAGACTGTCGAGTGAAGGCGTGCACCAGAGGCATGTGGTCTGTGAGAATGACGAAGGGCGTACCTTCTAAGAAATGGCGAAAGTGACAGATAGCCAGTTGCACCGCCAGCAGTTCTCGATCGAAAGTAGAATAACCCGATTCTGCCTTGGACAGTTTTCTGCTGAAGAAGGCCAATGGGCAGGGGCGAGCCATTGACCACCTGCTCGAGTACTGCACCAATAGCGAAGTCGCTGGCATCGGTGGAGAGAAGGAGAGGGGCATGTGGGATAAGAAAACTGAGAGCCGCAGCAGTTGGTAGGGCCTTCTTTGCATTGCAGAAGGCTGCATCTTGAAGGGGACCCCACTTCAGGTCCTTCGGCTTACCCTTGAGGGAGGTGCAGAGGGGAGCAAGAGTAGCGGCAATGGCTGGCAGAAAACAGTGATAATAGTTGATCATGCCCAAGAATTTCTGCAGAGCTTTGACGATCGAGGGCACGGGGAAGTTCTGAACGGCTGCTACCTTCTCAGGGAAGGGGTGGACACCTTCAGGAGTGATGCGGTGTCCTAAGAACGACACTTCATTGGCGCCAAAGGTACACTTGTCGTACCGGACTACAAGGCCGTTTTGTTGCAGGCGGTTGAGCATGATGCGCAGGTGACGGAGGTGTTCCTCTTTTCAGGAGGAGAACACAAGTATGTCGTCCACATAATATACACAGAAAGGGAGGCCCCTAAGATGCCATCCATGAGACGTTGAAACGTTGCCCCAGCATTACGAAGGCCAATACAGGAGTAATTGAAGGTGTATGTACCAAACGGAGTGGTGATGGCAATCTTGGGGATGTCTTCTGGGTTTATAGGCACCTGATAATACCCCTTCAGGAGATCGAGCGTAGAGAAAACCTTTGCTTTGTGCAGGTAGGAGGTCACGTCGGCAATGTTTGGGAGGGGGTAGTGATCCGGTTCTGTTTGCATGTTCAGGCACCTGTAATCCCCGCACGGATGGAGGGAGCCGTCTCTCTTCAGAACGATGTGTAAGGGTGACGACCATGGGCTGGACGCCTTTTGGCAAAGGCCCATTTCCTCCATTTCGGCGAACGTCTGTTTGGCGGCTGCCAATCGTTCCGGTGCCAGACGTCTGAATTTTGCGAAGACTGGGGGTCCAGTCGTTTTGATATGGTGATAAATACCCTGCTTGGCAGGAACCGAGGGCGTTTGGCGAAGTTCTGGACGGAAAACTTCCGGGTACAACGTGAGGAGGTGGGCGTAGGCATCCGTGGGTGCGCTAATGTGGAGAGCGAGGTTAGAGGGGCCGGGTTGAAGAGGTGTCGACAAGTACGAGTCTGCGTTGACCAATCGTCGGTGGGCGACATCGACCAGAAGGTGGAAATGAGAGAGGAAATCCGCACCGAGGATTGGCGTGGTGACGTCAGCAACGAGAAACTTCCAATAGAATTTACCGTTTCCGAATGATAATGTCAGGTGCTCGTAACCATAGGTGGGTATCGCAGATCCGTTGGCAGCTACCAAGCGGACGTTGGCAGATGTAGACAGATTACGTCGCGTCTTGAAGAGTTTCCTTGGCAAAAGAGAACGACAAGCACCCGTGTCTCCCAAAACTTGCACGCCCATTCCTACATTCTGTAAAAAGAAAAGATTTGAAACACATGAGCCCACCTCCACGAGCGATGGCCTACTTACACGTTTTTTGGCCACTGACAATCCTTGGCACATTTCTTCGCAGTTGCCCCGAATCTGAAGTGGTAGTAGCAAAACTGCGGCGGATGGGAGGTAGTAAGTGGCTGTAGAAGTCGTTTTTTGGGGCGTGAGCGATTGGTGGTTGGTGGGCGGCTTTGTCTCTGCTTTGGCACGTCACGGTGTGGGCGTGTATGTCCTACGGCATTCATGTCAGCTTCAGTTGACGTTGAATAGGCATGCTCTTCGTCAGGGGTGGAGGCGTTGATGGAGTTCTTTAAGTGGCTGTCCATAAGGGCGTCGGCTATGATCATCAAGTCCTTTATGGGTAAACTATTGACATCGGGTATGGCAGCGCGTATAGGTCCAGGTAAACGCCGTATCCAAAGGGCACGAAGTAGGTTCACCTGACGAGGAGAGCCGTCTGCGGCAGGTTGAAGGCGAGCGATACTGGTCATTTCCCTGAGGGTAAGCGAAGCCCTTTGGTCCCCCAATGGTTGTTGCGAGAGCTGTAAAAGCTTTGCTACACGGGTGGCTGGCGACGGCGAGTACTGCTGCAGAAGGTATGTTTTGAGGGCGTCATATGCTATTGGCGTGTCTCTTTGTTCACAAAGCCAGTCGGATATTTCCGGGAAGGTGTCCTCGGGTATCACCGCGAGATCATAATCTGCTGTGTGGTTGAGCGAGTCACGCCGTTGATGCGAAACTGGACTTCTGCGCACTGAAACCAAGCAAATGCCTCTCCGCTGGCGAACGGTGAAAGTTTCAATGGGGCGACCGGAGCGCCAACTGCTGTAGTAGAGTCCGTCATAGTACCAACAATGGAGGGGCGAGGGAGGTGGCGGTGGAAGGCAGTGGGAGCGAGTCACTCCGGGGTCATCAATGTGACGGTGCCGAGAGAGAGGTTATGACTCAAAGGCAGGATGCAATCAACTGAGTTGTTTATTAATGAACACTCTCCTTTATATACAAAATCTCAAAGCAACAAGAATTTTCATGTTCAAATATTGACAATGTTACGGAGGAGAAAAGCAGACATGAATTTTCATGTTCGTTTTAGTGCGAGAGAAGAGCAAAGATACAAGCATAATATATACAAAAGGACTTATGTAAAATTGTGTGACACACGGTTGGTACAAGATACTACCGCTAGAGAGTTATGCGGTCTTTTGACTGGCCAAACAGTACTACATTGGATCCTTATCTCTAGTTACGGTTCATTTTCCCTTTCCCACCACACACACACACACTGAATAGTCTGGCCTAATTTTTACTTATTCTCCGCTGTCCTACTTCACTTGACAACGCAGATTACCAAACAATTATTCTTCCCTCAAGGGTTTACTGCACTATAATGGTTCAGTGGTCCCATTTTTCATGGTAAGGATAGAAGAGACTCTTTACCTATGGTAATCAGCTCTTCTAGGAAAAGGACACTCCAAAGTCAAACCATTGTTCTCTAGTATTGGGTAGTGCCATGACCTCTGTACCATGGTCTTCCACTGTTTTGGGTTAGAGAATTTTAGCTTGAGGGTACACTCGAGTTCACCCTTCTATCTTATTTCTCTTCTTGGTTTGTTGAAGTTTTTTATAGATTATATAGGAGGAATCTATTTTAATGTTACTCTTCCTAAAATATTTTATTTTCCTTTTTTCCTTTCCTCACTGAGCTATTCTTCCGTTAGAGGCTCTGGGCTTATAGCATCCTAGTTTTCCAACTAGGGTTGTAGCTTAGCAAATAATTATAGTAACAATAATATGTGGATGAGATCATGATGAGGGGTAGATTGGGAATGTTTGGGCATGCTCTTTGCACTCCACAAGAGAATTTTTTTCACCAAATATTCAGCTGGGCTTCACTAGGCACTAGAAGAGTTGGATGACCCGGTCTATATGGCTGAGGACTATGAAATGCGAAATATGATACGATGAATGGAGAAGTATTGAGTTAAAAGTTCAAGAAAGAAACGACTGTCGGAATCTAACCTAGGCCCTTTGCGGCAATAGGCGTAGGAGGATATGATTAAGATATATATATATATATATATATATATATATATATATATATATATATATATATATATATATATATATATATATATAGATATATATATATATATATATAGATATATATATATATATATATATATATATATATATATATATATATATATATATATATATATATATATATAATATATATATATATATATATATATATATTATTTTTATATATCCCAGCTACTTTACAACTTTTTAGGCAGGTGTCAAGACAACAAATTACTTGACACCTGCCTAAAAAGTTGTAAAGTAGTTGGGGTATATAAAAAGAATTTAACTATTAAAAAGGTGTTGACAAAATCAGTGAAAGGAAAGGGTGCTAAACAAGCATGTATATATAAACTACCATGTGGTTTATGTGATAAAGTATACATAGGAGAATCAGTAGATTTTGAAAGAAGAAAAAGAGAACATCGAGATTCCATTAGAAGAGGTGATAAAAATAGCGCTGTTTTTAAACATATGACACGGGAAAATCATACAATAGATTTTAAGAATATGGACAAATTGATATCATTGACTGATACACAGACGGAAACTGATTGAAGCTGTTTTAATTCAGAATTCTAATAATTTTAATATATATCAAAGTAATTTTAAATTGGATCAGTTTTTAAATGATATTGTAAAAACAACATGTAACTGTTGTTAAGGAATTGTTAAAAGATGTAAACAAAACACCGTGAAGTGCTGTTAATATTCGCTAAGACTGTAACGGGCTTTTTATCTCTTACGAACCTTTCTGTACCTCTATTTCAAAAATTTGTAA
>NC_090736.1:122283060-122285560 GCF_036898095.1 Palaemon carinicauda
TGTCGCATAAGGAACTTGAATAATGCACACAACTATCAGCTTATATTAGACGATATAAATATAGCAGTGGAGTTTCATAATTTCGAAGTTGATGTAATTGTTTCTTTGGTAAACAGGAGCATGTAAGTTTCGCTTCATAAGATTAGTTAATAAACTACTTATCTGTTTGAATGTTGTTATCGACGTAAATATATTCTATGTATTTATATCATTTCTAAAATACAATTCACCATTTCTTTAATAACTTTCCTAAATGGTCTTCTGATGATAACAAACTGCTAGTAGGATTAGACAAAATTAAAAATGATAGGGTATGATTAAAAATAAAACTGCAAAAGAGATTTCTCGCTTGCCATATGTAGATGAGATCATGATGAGGGGTAGATGGAGTTGGTTTGGGCACTCCTAGCACTCTCCAAGAGAGATTAGTTCACCAACGGTCTAGCTGGGCTTCACAAGGCACTAGAAGGGTTGGAAGCAACAGATCTATATGGCCGAAGACTATGAATCGTGAAGTAGATGGTGAATGGGGAAGTATTGAATTAGAAGCTCAAGATAGAGACTAACGAAATCTTTCCGGGGCATTTTGCATCAATAGGCGTAGGGGGGGATGATGATGATGATATGTTGTTATTGAAATGTACTTATGCTATGCGAGATACGGAGTAAATAATAAGGATAATACTTGAATATATATATATATATATATATATATATATATATATATATATATATATATATATATATATATATATATATATATATATATATATATATATATATATATATATATATATATATATATATATATATATATATATATTTACAGCTCATAAAATCTTATATATTCTACGATTCAAAAATAAATTTCGTTTTGGTTTCAAACCCAAACAATGTTGAACTTTTATTTTACTATGACATATATGAAGTGAATGTCCTACCAAATCGTAATGTATTTTTCATTATTAAATAATAAGACATGATAAAGCATGCAATCAACAATGAGAATGTTATCATAATTATGAAATTGAAATGTAGAGTCATTTAGCTAAATTATCAAGCTTATCCTCAAAGAAGAACATTCTGAACCTGAACCACTACTGGAAACACACCAATGACATTATCTTAAAAGAGAATTCTTTTTTAAATACTTCAAGATGGTAATTAAACTCTAACAGTGGTAAATCAAATTTTTCATTATTACTAAGAATTCGGGTAAGAGGAGATGAACCCAGTCAACTAAGCATCCCGAGTCTAAAGAGAAACAAAAAGTAGATAGGGACATAAAATGTACTTGGTGACTCGATTGCCATGTGCGGATATGATTGTTCGCAGTCAGCGAACACAGCATTAGCCTTCTTACCTTTAAATTGGCAGTTCAAAATCAACACCAGGAGTAAGGTGCAAAAGAGATGCACTTTATCCTAACATGTTACTTACGTAAGGCCAAGTTACCAGGAAAAAAAAAATTTCAACACACTATACCATCGAGTCCTATATTGTGTCTCTTCAATAAAGTATAGATTATTATTATGGATATTTGCTCGTTATTAAGTGGCGGCAGCCTTTCCCTGCAAAAGGTTCTACAATAATGGTGCATAGAATGATATTCGGGCTAAAATGCTTTGGCAATCCAGCCAAGAAACTGACCAAACTTGAGATCGTGGAATAATCATTCCTTCTTTTGAATTGCCAAAATAACTTGCGTTGAAATAAAAGAAGAAAAAACATATATAAATGACCAGCGGCTAGGTCTTCTAAACAAACTTTCGCTTTACTTGGTTTTGTTGGGGTCGCTGAGTTATAGAATGAATTGAGAGCGATAACAATTCGGAAAAGTAAGATAATTTTCTTAATATTTCAATATTTTCAAAGACTAAGCATATACATACATGCGTAAACTCACACACACACACACACACACCCACACACACACACACACACACACACACATATATATATATATATATATATATATATATATATATATATATATATATATATATATATATATATATATATATATATATATATATATATATATATATATATATATATATATATATATATATATATATATATATATATATATATATATATTATATATATATATATATATATATATATATATATATATATATATATGTATATATATATATACATATCCATATAAAGTTAAAAATATGAATCAAGTAAAGTATATAAACTGATTGCTAATCCTGCAAGAATTCTAAATGATTTTAGCGCACCCACCTTATATAAAAGAAATGTGACAATTATCAATATCCAAAGTTACCCATTGATGAGCTGTATAATGACGACGAATTTTATTCAAGCTATTTGGAAATGAAGATTTTTATGCATTATAGAAAATCTGGTTAGTTAATTTAACATTAATTCTTATAAGTCGATCTGGGAAAAAGGAAACCGGGCTAGCTCTTCAGGATACGATACAGGATATTTTTTTTTTCCTAAAAAATAGTTTTTCATATGTGAATTG
>NC_090736.1:122290560-122293060 GCF_036898095.1 Palaemon carinicauda
AATAGCATCAATAACAAAAACAAAAACAACAACAACAACAAATGCAACAACAACAATAACAAAAACAAACACAATAACAAAAACCTTAATAATAATAATAATAATAATAATAATAATAATAATAATAATAATAATAATAATAGTAGTATAGGTAGTAGACACTCTTTAAGGAAAGACTGGTTGGATGGAAAAGCTACTTATTAACTAGATGAATTTTATATTCCCTCTTCTTCATAGCTCTGATGATTTTTCCACGATTACTGTACTCTATCAACAATTGAGTAAAAATCATTCTTCATGGTCGGTAAGTCAGATTCAATTAACAGCGACTCGTTTCGAGTGGATCAACTCCCATCCTTAGGCTAGAGTTGAATGGATGAAACAATGTTGAGAATATCCTTTTAAATGGTAGAACTGGCTTGTGGAGAGAGGCGGCGGATTTACATTGGTCGCCCTCAGCACCATGGCTGAACAAGTAGTGACGTGGACGGTGATGAATTTTCATTGCCTAAGATGTTCCCGGGAGAAGCTGAATTCCAGCCAGGCTGCATCTCTGCTCACTAATTAGTGGTAAGTCACAATATTGCTCTGCGATGGCTGGGCTTTGATTTGCGGAAGCGTTCGCCGGGATGGAATCGATGTTAGGCGAGCGCAGATCACAGTGGTTTTGTTCTGGAATGTCTTGATCAGTAGTCATTCTCGGGATGTTTCTACGGCAGGAGGGGAGCAGAAAAATTTCTTGTGTCGTGTTGAGTGATAGTTTTTCTCACTGTGTAAAGAGAGCTTAAATGATCCTGTGTCTTCCGCTATCAGGAGCACAGCCGACGGTCTTAGTACTCTTGACGCAGTACTCAAGATTAATTTTGTGGCTGCCCACCTGAGGGGCACGTGCTCTTATTGCCCTTTGCTGGACATAGCAGGACATGACAGACTGCCTCATCTCTATGAGATTCTTTAGAACTCGATTAAAAGAGAGAGAGAGAGAGAGAGAGAGAGAGAGAGAGAGAGAGAGAGAGAGAGAGAGAGAGAGAGAGAGAGATTTTGAAGCCCTAATAAATTGCACTAAAAAAAATAATAATAATTAGCCTTTATAATAAACGATATAAAATATAAGTCCAAAATCCATTTATTTGTCTGTGAAAGGTGAAAGGTTGTAATTTACCTAGTTACTTTGTTCTTATTAAAATATGTAGATATTCTGGTCAATGAGTTAAAAAAAAAAATTTTATGACTTAATGGTAAAAATGGGGAACTCTATCAATGTAAAAAGTTCTTAACTCAGAGAGGAAAAGTTCAGTTTTTTAAGGACAGGTGTCAAGAAAAAATTTTGGTAAATTCTGAAACAAAAAAAAATTGTAAATGTAACTCAACTTAAATAAGTGAAATAGATGTTCTTAACATTCCTTGTTATCTGATGTTAGGAAGAATTTTAGAGAAAATCTGGCTGGAGAGCAATCACAAACACAGCTTAGAACATGTTAAGCACGCCTCAACTCATTTTGATAAAAAATTCAAAACCAACGATCCAGCTAAACGTACAGAACCAATCATAGACTTCATCACTCAGGCTCTCAATTTGATGAATGATCTTTACTAGTTTGTGCAGCTAAACTCAGGCAATTCTAGTTTCATGCTCTCAAAACAGTACGTACCTAGACATAGTATATTTTCTATTCCTGTTTATTCGAGCAAATAGGGGAGTCGATTAGTAACTATATTTGTCTACATTTAAGGAGAGGATGTCACTCATGAGGGAATATGTTCATGCCAACTATTCAAACTGACGGTAATATATCTAATTGTTATGCTTCACATGGACAAGACCGCACCAGCTGTGTATAAGGAATTCTATGGTTTAAATTTTATGATAAGATAATTAGCGTGTGCCTTCGATCTAATTTCTACAGACTTGACACTTATGCAAATCCACAAACAGTGTAAAGTTGCTGGATGTCTGGTGGGTACATCGAGGACTGAGAGTGCCCTAGATCGTGGGATGATCACTTCCAATGACCTAGCATGGCATTGATACAACATCAAACAGATGATGAACGAAAATGATGTTCAAAAGCTGTGAGAACAGATAATACAGTTTTATCCCCTTAATCATAAAGGAGAAGAACCAGTCTGAATATCTAACAATAGGCTATGATGGCATGGACATCAGAGAGGAAATATTAAGAGCTACACAATAATGTAGAACAGCTAGCTAGCTTCTCAGCGAAATGTTTAATACTAGGTGCTGCACAGAGTAGTCATAACCCTACCATTAAGAAAAATTAGAAGATTTTTTAGAGTTATAATCTAGTAGAAGTTTCCACTCCTATAGGGAGGAGCAGAACTATCAAGACAGATAAGAACTTATTTCATAGGCTTCTAAGCGTAGCCAGCCGTGGACGTAAAATAGGCCTCAAAATCTTTTTTGCAGAACGAACTCTCTCCATCTCCCTTGGCAATAGCAACTACAGATAAAACAATGCAGCCCTCCTCCAATTACTTT
>NC_090736.1:122300560-122358060 GCF_036898095.1 Palaemon carinicauda
ATAAATCTAAAAAATCATGAACCCCTTTTTCATGAAAAAATAAACATGGAAAATGGACATGTAGAAACCCAAATGTAGTAGCGAAAAATTAAAAAGATTTTATCCCCAGTGAAAAAAAAGTTAAATCAAGTTAAAGTTAAGTGACCAAAGAATTGTAAGAATAGTCTAGATTTAAGGAGAGAAAGAAAATAAAACTGATTTTACGAAGGAAAATAAACACACCGGTAATAATAGAAAAATATGATGAGTTAAGTTTAGCAATACAAAGTAGACAATACTATAATAGTAATTTAATAATGTTTGTATTTGAATAAGGACAAAAGCTTCTTGGAAAATTTCCTAATCAAGATAAAACCAAAAATATCTGAAAACACATAAGATATTATAAAGGAAATATTTGAAATGAGGGTAAAATCCAAGAAGATGAAATAGAATTATCCGAACTATCCAAAACCACACACACTCTAAAAACCTAAGACATACGTAAACAAATTTAGGCAGAAATTAAGAAAAAAAGCTGAAAAAAAAATAAGGCATTAAGTTAATGAAAAGAAAACTTAGAACAGGATGCCAACTGATATTTGCTTTAACGGATGAAAATTGATAAATCAACATAAGAGATGGGTGATAAAAATTGCAGGGGATTCCTATACAATATTATACAATAGCGATAGAAGAAACACCTGATCAGTACCAAGGGTAACAGTAGAAGTAGAGAAAGTATTAACAGCATGAAAAGGGGCAAAACTGAAGATAAGGGCCTAATAAATTATTTAATAATAGATTGAGTATATTGGCAGTATATCTCTTTGAACTTCACACAAAATGTTTGCAAGACTGTTCTAGACCATTAGGTTGGAAAATAATCATCATTATATTTTTGCACAAAAAGAGACACAAGACCTAAATATTACCAACTAATAAGTATACTCTCAATAATATATGAAATATTCACAAAAGCATATTACGCAAAATAGAAGGAATACTAGACTTTGATCAGCCAAGAGAGCAGAAATTTTTCAGATGCGGATACTAAACAACTTACAATATCATTGTAATCAACCAGCCAGTAGAAAAATCCACGGAGTATGACAAATCGCTATGTATGGCATTCTAAAATTATGTGAAAGCGTTTGATTCTGTCAAAACTTTAGCACTAAAGAAAGCGTTTCAAGGGCGAGCAATAGATGATATTTATATTAGAACACTTGAAGATATCTATACGGGTAGTGCAGAAATCCTGAAACTAAATAAAGTTTTGGGGGGAAATTCCACTTGTTCACAGCGATCCTAGAGGAACTTCTTAAGAATTTAGATTGGAAAAATGTTAGAGTTAACAATGGGGGGGGGGGGGAAACATTAACATCTTGAAATTTACAGATGTTTTAGTTCTATTTAGTGAATCATGGAAGAAATTGCAAAAGATAAAAGAAGATTTGAAAAGAGAAAACAAAAACATGGTACTGAAAATGTATATGAGCAAAACTAAGATATTGCTCAATGAAAGTGCAAGGACAACACATAAGGGTTAAGAAAGCACCTCTAGATATTGTTAATGAATATACGTATATAAAACCGACAGTAACTTTTTTTGTCAGGATACGAGATTGAATTTTAAAGAAGGATAACCATAGGATGGAGAGCTTTTGGTAAATAGGAAGAGATTACTGTATGAACGTAATTTGTCACTTTCTCTATTAAAAAAAAAATATTTAAAAGGTTCTAACCGTATTAACTTATGCATCAGTCACTAGGATTACTGGAACCTTAGATCATAAGCTAGTTACAACTTGGAAGGCTATGAAAAGAATAATGAATGGAATAATACTAACACAGGAAAAGAGTAACTTTAATATGAGAGCAAACTAAAGTAGAGGATATTCTTACAACGTATTAGATAATGAAATGTAAAGGTACAAAACATATAATGAGAAAGAAAGATTAAATGTGGACTAAAAGAATAACGGAATGGAACCCTAGAAATTGGAAATGAACACACATATCTGTGTGTTTAATAACCTTGCTCGTAGGTAAAATAAAGAAAACTTGTGCTAACCCTCACCACATAGTAACTATCGAATGGTATCATACCTTGGATTAACAGAATTTGATTTTCCTTTGAAATTAGGGGAAACATTCCTTCTTTGGAGCCAGTGATATGCCTAAAGAACATATCTCTATTATTGAAAATGACGGAGAAAAAAACTTTTTATCAGGAATACATTGATCATTAGTCTTGTGAAGCGCAGGGAGAATTCTCTTTTTACATTCCTACATGTACCAGAAATTAGTCTAGGTAATAATGGATGTTCAGAGTTATGGGAATCCACTGTGATCACTGGCAAAAGCAACTCTCCCAGAAAACAAATGGTCCCCAGATTGATTACAATCTGAAAAAAGGTTATACTGAAAAACGGGGTAGTTGACGATTATTTTTTTTTTTACTAATTCGTTTTCAATTTATACGATTCGTAAAACAAAATTTCACCGATTTCTGCGTTACATCGTCTACAGCTGACTCTTTGGAAACATTAAATATGATTTAGCTGGTAATCATAAAAGAAGAAAGGAACAAATAGCACAGTTTTTTTTTATCCTTTTTAGTAAATCAATGTAAGGCACCCCCTCCTTTCTCTCTCTCTCTCTCTCTCTCTCTCTCTCTCTCTCTCTCTCTCTCTCTCTCTCTCTCTCTCTCTACTGCTTTAGGTACCCCCCCTGGAGTCTTCTCTCATCTCATGGTCATGAAAGACAAATCAGAATTAGATTCAAAGTTTCTTTTCTTTTTGTTGCTGAATTAGAATAAATAAGAAGTGTTTTCACATTATTTAAGACTGAAAGAAAAATCATTACAAAATGTATATACACAAATTGTTTATACTAAGAAAGGCTGTTTTGAATTATTATAATTTAATTTGATGCACATTGCATAAGAAATTAAGATGGGTCGTTTTGAAATGGGTGTTGCATATTATGATTGATATAATTGGAGGCTTTTACTTCAAAATTAATATCAAATTTCAGTAAGTGATTAGTAAGCTCCTAATGAAATTAGAAAGTCTAGCTTAAAACTAAGATAACATTGGGTATTTTACAATAGTTCAAATCTCAATCGTTGAGAGTTAATGACTTTTATTGAGAATTAACGGTTAAGGGGTTTTTCAATTGAAAAGTCAAAATTCCATATAAAGTTTTCATAATTAATACTATTTCTGACTTTTGGTTACCTAATCAATAAATAATGATATAGTGTTCTGGTTCCGCTAAGTAAATCACTAAGCAGTTAAAATATACCTCGATGGTAAGGCAAAGAAAAATTATGTCGAACCCACGACATACGGGACGGAAGTTAAAATATTTTTACACTCCAAAATTAATCAATAAATATTAATGAGTTTTTTTAATTTTGCATTATCTAAACAGTTTTCTACCCCAATATTTTACCACCATTATCTCTATAAAGAAGTGTAATTCTACTTTTCCAGCAAGTTATTTGGAACTCATGTCAACAACAAAATATTAACTGTATATATATATATATATATATATATATATATATATATATATATATATATATATATATATATATATATATATATATATATATATATATATATATATATATATATAGAGTGAATATAAGACTTTTGCGAAAGGGAAACCAAAAATGCACAAAGTCTAACTTCAAATCTGAGTTCATCGCCACAAAAGCACATCGAATATCCCTTCCAAATATGAAATAGAAAGAAATTTGTATTGCTCTTCGATGGGGCTAGCTGAATTAAGAAAAGATAGAATAATCTTCCATCTAAAGTTTCTAAATTGGTTGATTGCCCCCTTAACTTCTGAATAGCACTGCTGCAATACTTTTAGAGAGAGAGAGAGAGAGAGAGAGAGAGAGAGAGAGAGAGAGAGAGAGAGAGAGAGAGAGAGACATAATGTATTTCTCCTCCAAGTATCTTTCCTATCATTATCATAATCTAAATGATTTTTTAGGCAAAATCGAAACAAATATTCATCAAAAAAACTTATATTGTGCTTTTTTGGGGTAAAATTAACTTTAAAATAAAAGCATACGACGATCGCTTACAAAATATTCCAATTAAATTTAATATCCAATGTAAACACCAACTGCCTAAAAAGTATGGTAAAGTATCAAACATCGAAAATAATAGAATTAATAACGGAGTAAATGATGTATAGCACAACATTGGAAATTAAAAGCACCACCACAACTGAAGCCTAAAACGGGCTCATTGTGGTTGAATGACTAAGCCGTCATTGATATGATAATACAGACCTGATCCGTCTCCACAGGGAATCGTTTTGGAATAATAGGATACATGAAATAAAGGCAACATAGTCAACTACATTCAGGACGACCAAGGTAATACCTCTGATTACAAGCAAGAGCTACATACAAGATAAGCAATTGCAATACGATGCACAATACGACGTGAATGAAAATACATGACCCAAAAGCTGTTTACTGTAACTTGAATAGAATTTACAAAGAATTACCTCTTTTTTTTATTAGTTATAAGTTTGTAGTAAGTCAGAGATTACATGTAAAAAACCTATATCCGGTAAATTTTGTAATCGCTGTCCGATTTCACATATCAGGGAATAAGTTAAACCTCATTAATTCACTAAATTCTGTCATCTACTTGTAGGTTTATCATTTTCTATATATTTTTCCATATTCTTAATTTAGCTCAATTCATTCCTATTCAGCAGGTTTAAAAAATATAAATATTACGAGCGAGCTAACTTTCAAAAGTTTATTAATTTCCCATTTCAAATTCTCTTTTCAAAAGGTGACTTGTCATCACTTAAGAAAACAAAGGCTTGATATCACTCGCGTTGCCGTTTTCAAAGCAATGATAAAACATATAATGACTTAGGAATGTTTTGTAACGTTTACATCAATATTACTAATATTCACAATAAATAGGCTAGACATCGATTATGAAGTCTACATGGAAACCTAGCGAATCAGTAATTTGGCGACGAGTTGTCGTCAAATAGTGATATATATGTGTGTAAGCCTCTTCAATACATCACTAAAGTCACCAGGATTTTCTGTAATACTAATTATTATAACATTAAAGCAATCCCTTAATTCTAACAGTTTTACTGGGGCGATGGACGTGTACCGCACTTGAACCACAAACACGCACGTATACTGTAAATAGTTTCTGGTTTTTGTGTATTGTCGTTATCGCTCTCCACTCTCACTGATAACCTAGACAAGCATGTATTTTCTTGTATCCGTGTGTTTGAATTTTGTACTGTTCTTGACTAGAACAGTTTATATATATATATATATATATATATATATATATATATATATATATATATATATATATATATATATATATATATATATATATATATATATATATGTGTGTGTGTGTATATATATATATATATATATATATATATATATATATATATATATATATATATATATATATATATATATATATATATATATATATATATATATATATATATAAACTGTTCTAGTCAAGAACAGCACAAAATTCAAACACACGGATACAAGAAAATACATGCTTGTCTAGGTTATCAGTGAGAGTGGAGAGCGATAATGACAATACACAAAAACCAGAAACTATTTACAGTATACGTGCGTGTTTATGGTTCAAGTGCGGTACACGTCCATCGCCCCAGTAAAACTGTTAGAATTAAGGGATTGCTTTAATGTTATAATAATTAGTATAACAGAAAATCCTGGTGACTTTAGTGATGTATTGAAGAGGCTTACACACATACATATCACTATTTGACGACAACTCGTCACCAAATTACTGATTCGCTAGGTTTCCATGTCGACTTCATAGTCCAAATAAAGTTAGTGACATTCGACTAATCTCTCAGATACCTACTAACGGCTAGCTTGATCATTGGTGACCAGCAGAGTGACCAGCTCCCTCCCGCTTTCCCCCTCACTTTTGTTTCTTACTCTTTGATGATGCCGCCCTCTAACACTGACTAAACTATCAATGCCACATCCCTAAGATTACCATCTTCACCAGGGAAGAAATTTTCGTCTGATTCCAGATTGCTGATGTCCAGTTTTGCAGCAAGGGTGTGACTCAGTCAAGCACCGGAGTAGATTACTTTCTCGTGGCAATCCCATAGGACACTTTCATGGAAATATTCAATTGGCTGTGCAAAGAAGGAGACACGCCAATAATGTACGAAGCTATCAAATAATACTTCCTGGAACAGTACTCGACATCATCCTCCGCCCAAATAGCGAGACTTATTCAGCTCTCTCAACAACAGTTTAGGAACCAAAAGGATTTGCTCACCCTCAGGTAAATAACCCGTATCGCTTGCATGCTACCTACCGCAGACGGCTCTCCTCGTGAAGTGTATCTATTTTGTGCATTTTGAGTATGGTACCTACCCGAACCGATGCATACTGCTGTGGCCGTTATGGAAAACCACTATCACCTTCCCGACCTCCATGAATGCCTCCCGACTAAGTGACAACCGAAGCTGACCCAAATGCCGTAGGACTAAGACACCCACCCCGTAACCGGCCAGAGCAGTGACAAAGCAGCCCACTACCCACATAAAGTAACCTTCTCTCACACCCTAGACAAGGACATCACCAGCCACCTACTGACACCCATCAGCCACAATTCTGTAACTACCATTCCAAATTCGTGGCTGCTGCTGCTGCAAAAAAAAGTGTGAATGGTGGTCAGTGGCCAAAAAACATGTAAGTAGCCCATTGCTTACAATGGTGGCCTTCCTTGTCACTAAACTTTTCTTGACAGAGGTATGGGTATGGGATTTTCAGTAGACACATTTGCTTGCCATTCTCTTCTGCCAAGCCAGCTCTCCAAGATATGACATAGACTGTCTAAGTCTGCTGACATCCACTTGGTAGCTGATAACTGATCTTCAAAACCCAACCACAGTTATTAAACCCTTACATTATTGTTTGCAAACACCAAGTATATTTGGAATCTTCTTAGTGCTGACCTCCCATTGCCAATTCTTGGTGCAGGTTTCCTCTTATACCTTCATATCCTATTCGATGTACCTCATGGACAGTAATTCAACACGAATTCTTACTACTCGATGACCCTCCACTACCTATACCAAACATCATCGATATGACCTCCTACTTGCACAAAGCAAAGGTTTTTGCCATGCTCTACCTCCTGAAGGGGTATTATCAGGTGCCCAAGAACACAGAAGACATCCACAAGATTCACATCACCAGCCCCTTCGATACATACACTTTCAATTACTCCTATTTCGTCCTTCGAAATGCTGAGACCACTTTTCCACATCTCCTTGATGGAGTCTTAGGGGACTTCCACTTTTATGTATGTTAAATGAACAACATACTTTTGTTCTCTTCCTCCGAAGAGGATCACGTTCGCCATCTAAACATCGAAATTTCTCTGAGGGTGAGCAAATCCTTTTGGTTCCTTAACTGTTGTTGAGAGAGCTGAATAAGTCTCGCTATGTGGGCGGAGGGTGATGTCGAGTACTGTTCCAGGAAGTATGATTTGATAGCTTCGTACATTATTGGTGTGTCTCTTTGAACCAGAACGACCTTTTAGTCCGGTGTGACAAGTGTGCCTATAACACCAGCGAGGTATCATTCTTAGGGCACCGTGTCACTCCTGAAGGATTCCACCCTCTCCCAGAGAAGGTAGCTGTACGTGTTGGTAACTTCCTAAACCTTAATGGTTTGGCAAGGATACAAATTTAAAAGTAGGTTCTTAAAGTCTATTACGATTAAATACATAAGCCATTGGAACAATGGAGAGGAAATTTATCAGTAAGTGGCTAGGTCAAACAAGTGAATCATACGAACAATAAGTAATTGTTGTCAATACTAATGCAATTTGGCCATATCATGTTGATAATACATTAATTAATCTGGTGATGTGCAACAACTTGAATAATGCTTGAAGGCACATAATACAATGAAAGATACATATAGGAAAATGATAATCATAATGAATACTCGTTTATGTTAAATATGTCTTTCTGTGTACCTATACCTCTCTCCCCCTCATGCTCGTAGTGCAATCTGGAGCAAACTTTTCTATGATTCTTTGGGAACGTCGTATGTTCACTGGAAGAATACTGGAGGGGCCATAGGGTCAGGGAGAGAGGGGTCAGTAAAAGTGGTTGGCAGTATGTGGAGGAAATGGTGATTATGCCATCACACATGACCATTAGGGAGACAAATTTGATAGTCTCTTGACTTTCCATGGCCCAGGAGGATTCCTACAGTGTCACAATGATTAGAAGTTAGGCGAACTTGCTCTCCAACACTGTACTTTGGCATGGAGTGGGCATGCTGGTCATACTGAGTCTTTACCTGCTCATAGCAGGCTGTCACAGTCTTCAGTCTTGACCTGCAAGTCCTTGGAGAATACTTTTGGGTGAGCAGTGAAACATGACTTGAGTCTACACTTTGACATTGGCCAGACAGCAGCTAGCATTTTGAGCTTGATGGTGGCATAGTGTGTCTCTGTATTGGGAAGAGAACGAGAACTACACAGAACTAGATGCATGTGTCCATTACCATGGCCATACAGGAGAGCATATCCAATGCCGTTGAGGCATAAAGCATCCGTTTGAAGAACAACATGTAGGTCTGGGTAAAAGAGGGTAAAAACTGGTGGACAGGTGAGAGCTAACTTGATGTGTTGAAATGCATCATCATGGTCGGATGTCTAGACAAATGTTCTCTGTGGGCTAACCAGGGAGTGTAAAGGTTGAGCTACAATGGAGATGTCTGGTTAAACTCATCTAACTCCTTGACAAATGTGAGGTCTTTCAGGTTAGCAGGGCTTTAGGAATCCTTCATGGCACTAGCTTTCTGGAGATTAGTGCAAATTGCATCTCCTGAGAGATTGTACCCACAGATGTTCCCATGGGGGCCAGCGACCAAAAATATATCCCTGTTGAGTGTGATCCAAAACTTTCGACACCTGGTGAGCACTTTGTGGGTACTGTGAAGGTGTGAAACATAGTCTTTACCATAGAGGAGTAGGTTAACACCTTGAAGGGCCATATCACCTTTCAGGCAGAAGGCATCTCCAGTAACTGCGAAACCCATCAGTACTCTGCAGTATATGAACAAACCATATGGCATAATAAAGGTGGTTAAATGTTGATTTTCTTTTGCCAGTTCCATTTGCCAGTACCCGTAGAGAGCATCAGCTGTGGTGAAGTAACAAGATTTTGGGTCCACACTACGAATATCTGTGTAGGGTGTGGGTGAAGGGTGAGCTGGACGAGAAACATGGCTGTTCAACAGGGTTAGGTCAACTGTGATATGTACTCCTTTCCCATTTTTGTCAATAATGACATGAGGGTGGTACCAAACTGAAGGGTCATCACCAGTAGTTTTGATTATCCCTTGAGCCACCATAGAATCAAGCTCCTCTTTAACTTGGTCTTTAAAAGTAAAAGGAATCTGTCCTTTGTATGGATTCTCATGGGAGGACCAGTTATTGGCTTGAGAGGAGCTGTCTTCAAATCTTCTTTCAGGACAAACACTTTTTTAAACTCTTGAAGAAAGTTTTCCTTGGCCGTTGAAGGTGATGTGGTTCCTGAGAGAGGTAATTCCTTTCATCTATTGATATATTTCACCTTCAAAATAGGTTTGGGGAAGTACGGAGATATTTTGGCCAGTTCTTGACAATGACCATATGATAAAAGTAGAGCTTCAATATGCTTATGAACTTGATTCATAGCATAACAGGTTTGCTTGCTTAAGGTAAGGGTAGTTTGTAATATATCAAGAGCAGGGGAAATCAGAGACCCAGCTGGGTGAACGTTACATTCGATGGAGGTGGTTGCAAGCAGTTTCTGGAAATACCCATGGTGTCAAGGTGTTGATGTCCGATAACAGGGATGTTGGCAACTGTGTCCAGTTACATCTTGATATGAGACTTGATATCACCAGTTGACAAGCGTACACTGATAAGTTTTGGCTACTTTGATATGGCAGAGGGTGATCCTAAGCTATGACAGCTGGCCAGTGAATCTTGAGATTTTTTGGAAACTGAAGAGGTACCATTGTTGCTTCAATATCTGTCTTGATGACCATTTTTCTTGTTATCCTTGCAACATTCATTAAGGAGTCAAATACAGTGTCAACAACGGTACTAAACTTTGCTGGCAGGACACTCCAATGTTCCAGAGCAATGTCCAACATGGTCACAGTTTTGTCATGTACTGTTAGCAGCAGGCCGTTTATCCGGTTCGTGCTGACGAGCACAGTACTGGCATAAAACACTGGGGTATGAGGACATCAGCGAATATGGGGGTTTTCCACTTGGCTTCTGACTTCTTTTGTAGGGGAAAAAGCCACACAACTGGCTTGGTGCCCCACGTATGGCAGAATTTGTAGTTCTAGC
The DNA here is from genome assembly GCF_036898095.1 of Palaemon carinicauda. Lineage (NCBI taxonomy): Eukaryota > Metazoa > Arthropoda > Malacostraca > Decapoda > Palaemonidae > Palaemon > Palaemon carinicauda. The sequence continues at coordinate 122,310,988 of NC_090736.1, forward strand.
TCCTTCATACAATCGACAGGCGGTGACAAAATTTTGTAGAGGAGAATTGGCATATAAGGGAATCAACTTCTGGACTAACTATACATCGTGGACACCCATCGAGAAAATCATTTCAGCTGAGTCTCTTCACATACAACACATGGGCACAAAACAATTTCTTCTACGATGTATCAAAGTCTCATGTAGAAATCGACAAAAAATTCTCCATCCATTTCCTTACAGCTAAGCAACTCTCTTTGGTGAAGAACTTCATTCCTGAAATCCTTTCTATGAAATTGTAGAGCATTCAGGACTTCTTTTACACACTTGTCTGTGGAAAGAGAAATTTTTAATATCTGCTCCAAAACACCCTTTTTTTCTAAGGTTAAGCACATCCTCATCTGGATCACCTGTTTTTCATGTAAAAGATTTGAAATATCCACCATGACGGAATAGTCATCTCACTGACGTCTCCATTCACTGAGCAGGTTGACTGGAGTATGAAACTGCCTCTGTGCCAGCTGTAGGAGTACCTGATTGAAAATGAATAATAGTTGTACGAGTTAGAATGAGGGCAGTAAATCTTGCAATTTCTTTTCTTTTCAGATTATCCTTTATTAGACGAATCGGTTCTTGTTCCCTTCTTTCTTCTTCATGTTTTCTTTCTTGTCTTCTTTCTTCATCTTCCTTTCATCTTTTTTATCCTTGTACAAGTGAGATTTCTCTAAAAATCTAATCAAAGTTAGGAGATCTGACCTGGTAGCTTAGGAGGCAGATGGCTGTTGGTAGTTGGGGCTCCAGACGGTGGGAAGGAGGAGGCAGTGCGCTCCAACACTCCTCCAACATGGTGGGTGTGAGCAGCGCTAACATTTTGAGCACCAAATTCAATGAATGGTCCCTCTTCTGCAGTTTATTCTAACTGATATGTAAGTCTATCTGTCAAGGCTATTATTACTTTAAATGTCCATTGTGCAAAAGTACAGTTCTAACGAAATTATTAACAATAAACATGAGGAGTTTTAAAATGTTAAACTAATAAGAAAAGTTCAAGGAGGAGTAAGTGTGTGCATGTGCGATGAATATGTCAGGCATTTAGTTGTGGTGAGCAGCAACTCGGTGATAGTCACACTGCAAGCAGCAGTCACCCTGCAGTGATGGTTGAGACTGGATTTGGTTATGCATGCTCTGACCATGCAACAACAGAATATTTACTTGCTTCTTGAATTAGCACATCAAATAGTTAACTAGGACATATAAAAAGGGCTCTTTAAAATCACAATGCACTGAACCACACTTAATAGTTCACTTGCATCATTACACTGCACATAAGCTAGATGAAATCGAATTATTAAAAAAAAAAAAAAAAAAAAAAAATTTGAATTGACAATTCATTGATAGTGTCGATTGGTTCCTATTGTTCACGTCTTGAATTATAATTCTCAAAATACGACGCAATAAGTTTGCTGCCCCATGTAGGTGATGGTAAGTTCCTCAACTTTAGTAGGTTGGCTAAGGATATAACTTTAAAAGTAGGTTCTTATTGTCTATTACAATTAAAATACAAAGTCATAGGGAATAAGGGAAAATACCTTACCAGTAAGAGACCAGGACAAGCAAGACAGTACATCATAGGAAAAATAAGTTTGTGTTGCCAATGCTAATATAATGTTCCAATATCATATTAATAAGACATGAAATAATCTGGCAATCTGCAACATCTGGAATAATAACTCAATAAATGATACATATAGGATAATGATAACCATAATGAATACTGGTACATATTAAATTTGTCTTTTCATGTACCTACACTTTGTGGAGGATTATTTTTTGTATTATTTTTTATTTGACAAATCCAGAGAGAGAGAGAGAGAGAGAGAGAGAGAGAGAGAGAGAGAGAGAGAGAGAGAGAGATATTGTGTCAGCGAGCTAAAGGTAGTTAGTGTATTGATTGTTTGTTGTGAGAAAGACTGTTGGTTTAAATGAGATTTTTTGTCATGTTTTTAGCTAGGTTACGACAGTGGTGAATGTCTTGGGTGAATAGCTTTTTTATTTGACTGCTGCTAGAGGTGGTTGTGTGTGTGAATGCTGGATTTACTTTATTTTATTCGACCAGTGTTGGAAGTGTTTTGTTTATTTCAAGAGCCGTGATTCCTCCTTTGGAGAGACTAATTTTTTTTAAAGTGGATTTATTGTTGATGACGTGCCCTGTAATTGATTTTGTTTGGACTGCTCATTTGTACTGCACAACTGTTGATGACCTGGCCTGTTTACATTCCGATTGCTCTTGATGATGATGATGATGATAGAGATGATGATAATGGTGATGATAATATCCAGGACTCCAATCAGGGAGACAGCTGAGACAAATTTTCACACAGTGTATTGTTACCCACAGAGCTGTGGCAATTTTCTGTCTGGCTTGTGCGTGGCGACAATGTTGGTGTCGCAATATCTATAAACACATATTTGGAGTTGGTGTGCGCATAATTTTTAAGATTTGTTAGGTTCTTCTCTTTTGGTTTATTTGAATGATGTTACGTTTTTTGTATGTTTAGTGTTTAAGTTTTGTCAGTGCGTTATTGATTTTGAGGGTTTGATTGATTTTGAGGGTTTGATTGATTTTGGGAGGGTTTTTTGTGTTAATTATTTTTGTTTGTAAGAAATATAGTTTTAATGTTATGTTTTGTTTTTATGTCCTTTTTGTCCAAGAGTCACGCTGCTGATAACATAAGGGGAAAGTTTGTGTTGAGTAGTGATTCAAGGGAGTGGGGGTTTTTCTTTTGACATCCCACCACAACCTCCTTCCCCGTTACTCTTGTAATGCAATTTCGAGAGGACTTCTTCTCTATGAGTCATTGAGAACGACATGGATTCACTGGAGAAATACCGACTAAGGACTCTCTTTCTAGGTCCTAGCAAGGGATCACAGGGTCAGAGAGAGAAGGGTCACTAAAGTGGGTGGCACTAGTTGAAGAAAATGGCGCTCACGCCGCTACTCACGACCACTATGGAGACAAATTTGATAGTCTCTTGACTTTCAATTGCCCATGACGATACCAACTTTATCCCAATAATGAGAGTTAAGGTCTTAAATCCAAACTTGCTGCCAGACGCTGAACATCGACAGAGAGTGGGTCTTTACCTGCTTATGGGGAGCACCAGCATGACTGTCAAAGTCTTCAGTCTTGACAAGCCACTCCTTGGAGAACCCTTTTGGAGGGACAGGAATGCATGACCTGAGAGGTGTGCTCTACAGGATCTGGGCAGGGATTCGTCCTGTAAAATGAATACTGGTACATGTTAACTGTCTCTTTTCATGTACCTATAGTAGGAGCCTTTCATAACTTCGCCGCACCTTCGGCCGTTAAAGCACTGCAAGAATTATTGGGCAAGGCCAACTATTATCACCGTTTGCTGGCAGCCACCGCCAACACTCTTAGCCCCCTCTATGCCTCCCTCAAGGGCAAGCCATTAGACCTGAAGTTTACCCCTTCAAGAAGCGGCCTTCTGCAATGCAAAGAATGATTCTGCTCTCATTTTTCACGGGGCATATGTTCCTCTTGTTCTCTCCACAGATGCCAGCGTCATCGTTATTTGGGCAGTTCAGGTAGTCAACACGTTGCCCTGACCAATTTAATTCTTCAGCAGAAATCTGTACAAGGTGGAATCTGGCTACTCTACCATTGACCGTGAATTGCTGTCGGTGCACTTGGCTGTCTGTCACTTAAGTCATTCGTGACTCGCCCTGACCACATGCCTCTTGGGCATGCCTTGACTTGTCATTTCGTTGCCTGGTCGGCCTGTCAATGCTGACAACTTTCCGCTGTGTCTGAATACAATTGTACCATTCAGTACTCACCTGGGAAAATGAATCCTGGTGCTGATATCCTCTCAAGAAACACATTGGCCGCCATTCACGTGGGATTGTATTTCCACTCCTTGTCAAAAGCTTAACGAAAAAGTCCACCATACCAAGCATGTAGAACATCCTGCACTTCCCTCCCTCCCTTCATTTGGAGGACGTTTCTCTTGACGACTCCATCTCCCAAACTCCTCTGTGACCTTAGTACTGATAAACCTAGAATATGGATACCTTGTCCCATGCACCAACAGGTGTTTGATTTCCTTCATGGCATTTCACATCCCTTGTGCCATCCTATTAAACACCTACTGGAGACAAAGTTCATTTGGCATGGCACTACTAAGGATGGTAAAGGTTGAGTTCACTCCTGTACTCCATGCCAAACCTTAAAAATACATTGATATAAGGATTCGGGAGTGGGCACCATTACTTAGCCTCATTAGCTCTTTGCCCACATTCACGTCAAGGTTGTAGGTCTTTTACTTCATTGGCCTAAAGCCATTCTCAAGGAAACTGCAATGTCCGCCTCATGTACATCTACCTTACTATTAGGATGGATAGTAAGATTTGGTATTCCTTAGCATATTACTCCTGGCATGGGTATCATTTTCACCTCTCAATAGCGGACATCCTTAGCAAACCTGCTGGGAATCATCCTACATCAGACATGCCCCCAGCTAAGCTGCACATATTGAACGATATGCACTCATTAACGCATGTTTTATTGCTCAATGATACTAGCCAGTCACTGTTGATACTTGTATGCAAGGGCTCTTACCTTGAGATACGTCATATGCGGAAACTATTCCTCTGCAATATGTGAGGCAAAGAAGACAGGGTCTCCTCTTATTTCCTAAAACCAGCATATCATCTGTCAGATGACCAGACTAAAGTACGTCATTCAAAACCAGGACGCACTATTTGATATGTATGTCATTTTAAGGGGAGGAACGATGTACGGGATGTGTATTAGACACACTCTACATTGTAACGATATTTCAGTTCTATTCTTTATATTATCCTTATCGCTCTCCCTTAGCACTGATAACCTGTTCATGTCCCTATTTTCTTGCAGGTTAGAATTTTTTGCTATTATTGACTGGAACATGTTGCATATATAATTTATGCATGCTCAATACAAATAAAGTTATTTACATTCGATTAGTCTCTTATTCATCTCCTAACGGCTCATGTAGATAGGTGGTTTAAACTTCCTCTAAATGATTCTTATAAGCTATATCTTCCTCTTTCACCGTTAACACCGTGCTTATTTGAAGAAGCAGGAGGCCTATCATGTTTGGAAGGGTAACAGATCAGATTTGACCTGGATTAGCTATATTCAGCTTAGAGCTTTTGCTCAGAGAGTTTATGCCTCAACGGAAAAGGTATGCAACATAACCATAAAAAAACACTTTCTGCTACAAATCAGGAACATAAATGGTGGTCTACCCTAAAATCTGCACTCTTTGGTGTAGATGCAACAGTTCCTCCTTTACTTAAACCAGAGGGCTCAGTCACTAACAGTCCAAAGAAAAAGGCAACCTTTTTGGTTGATGTTTTAGATAGTAAACAGAGTAACGTAAAACTTGAACTTCTTCAATCTTGTTTTCCTGAGATTAAACTAACTAGTTCAGCTTTTTCATCTCGTGAAATTAAAGCTCTGTTGATGGACCTTCATGGTTATGGAGGTGTAGACCCAAATGGCATTTTTCCTTTGTTTTTTATAAAGACTGCAGATTTCTTAGGTCTAAAGTTATCTGTTATTTTGCGCAAGTTAGCAAGAAGAGGAGCTTTTAGCATTTGTTGGGAAATTGGTAATGTTACTCCTTTATGTAAATGTGTTTGTGGTAGGTCAAGTCCAACTGATTACCGCACAATTTCCATAACTCCCATATTATCTAAATTTTTTAGCGTCTTTGGGAAAAATATTTTGATACGTTTTCTGAAGTTAATCATCCATTTCCTAGTTTGTAATTTGGTTTTTGTAAAGTCCTTGGAGCATGTGATATCCTTCTTACAATCTCCAATCCCTTGATTGTGGTCAGGAAGTTCATATGATTGGCCTTTATTTTAGTGCTGCCTTTGACTGTATTAATCCTGAGGCCCTTGTTTGCAAACTGAAACAGTTGAGAGCGTGTGGGTCGTTTCTTAGTAATATTATTGATTTTCTAAGTAATAGATCTCAGAGTTGCTGTTGTTGGCCACTGTAGTGAGTATAGGAATGTGATATCCGGTGTTTCGCAGGGTAGTGTTCTTAGCCCATTACTTTTCATACTATAAACACATGACATGTGGTTAGATCTAGAAAACAATCCCGTTGCATATGCAAAGAATGCTAGTCTATTTGTACCAATTCCATCCCCTTAATGCAGATCTGGGGTTGCTGAATCCCTTAGTGGAGATCTAGCTAAAATCAGTGCATGGTCCAAACTATGGAGTATGAAGTTGAATCCTAACAAAACTTCATATATGACTGTAAGTAGGTTAAGGACAGTGGTTCCTCAACATCCGGATGTCAGTATTGATAATGTTTCTTTAAGTTTGTATGACTTTTGAAATTTTAGGTGTGATTTTCGACAGCAAATTTCCTTTTTAAGAAATACATTAGATCTGTCTCTTCTTCAACTGCACAAAAAAATGGCTTATAGAGAAAGTCTTCTTCAATTTCACAAAAAAATTGGCTTATTGAGGAAGTCTTTCAAGATTTTCGATGATCAATACATTCTAAAGAAGTGTTTTAATCATTTCATTCTACCTTGTTTCGAGTATTGTTCTCCTGTCTGGTCTTTAGGTGCTGATTCTCATCTTAATTTGTTGGACAGAAACTTACGGTCTATTAAATTTCTTATTCCTGATCTAGATATTAATCTTTGGCACCGTCATTCCATTAGTTCATTATGTATTTTGCGTAAGATTTTTCATAACTCTGACCATCCTCAACATTCTGATCTTCCTGGACAATTCCATCCTGTTCGAAATACTAGGCAGGTAGTTAATTCTAATAGCCAGACCTTCTCTACCTTAATGCTCACTACTACACCCTATTGTACAAGTTTTATTCTGGCTGTGACCAAGTTGTGGAATTATCTTCCTAATCGGATAGTTAAATCAGTAGAACTTAAATAGTTCAAGGTTGCAGCAAATATCTTTATGTTGAACAGGCTGACAAAGTCTTTTTATAGTTTATATGTGACATAACTGTTTTGACGTTGTTACTGTTTTTAGAATGATTTTTGTTAATTTGTTCTCATCATATAATCATTTCCTTATTTCCTCTCGTCACTGGGCTATTTTTGCCTATTGGAGCTCTTGGGCTTATAGAATTTTGCTTTTCTTACTAGGGTTGTAGCTTGGATAATAATAATAATAATAATAATAATAATAATAATAATAATAATAATAATAATAATAATAATAATAATAATAATAATAATAGATTAAAACTTTCAACTAACATGTCAACGAATGGTAAAGAGAAAACCTCGCTCTTCACACTAATTAACAGACACAGTCTAATTGTGCTCCCCTCTTTCTTTTCTCCTTGTACCTGAGCAGAGTAAGAAAACTATTTTACTTTATGAATGTCTTTCTTTGATTCTCAAAAAACAACAACAAATGGACACGTTTTACAAACGTTTTATTTTTTTTTTCAGCTAGACTTGTTTCGTATTTGATAAATGGTATGCTATTCCAATTTGATTTAACTCTCGACGATTTTCGTACAAAACATCGAAAAACTACTTAATTACACTGAACTAATCCGATGTTACACTTTACTTCCAAGGAGAATTCAAGAAATAGTGTAATTAAAGTTTCATTTCGTTTTAGTGCTCTATTGCAGAGGTATGCACACATTCGTATACGATTATTTGACGACACTTGCTAATAAAAAAAACATGAATGACTTCTGCTAATGGAATTAAGACATTAGCAGATGGAAGGATTAAAACTATAATGAAAATATGTAAGAGGAAATATTCGACTTAAACTATGTTGTCAATACTCCGGTGAACTGTAAATTTATGATGACTTATATATATATATATATATATATATATATATATATATATATATATATATATATATATATATATATATATATATATATATATATATATATATATATACATATATATGTGTGTGTATATATATATATATATATATATATATATATATATATATATATATATATATATATATATATGTATATATATATATATATATATATATATATATATATATATATATATATATATATATATATATATATACATATATATATACATATATATATATATATATATATATATATATATATATACATATATATATATATATATATATATATATATATATATATATATATATATATATATATATATATATATATATATACATTCACACACATGTCACTGTTGAACTCACCGTCCTCACAAACCCCCATTTTGACTCAGAGAACGTGTTTCTAGCCCTTCTTAGAAGTCATTTTAGTCCAGGACTCAAGTTAATCCTTCAGACTCAAGTTAAAAACCCCGATCAGGGGACGTTCCAGTCCTTTCTTGAAGGACGATATATGACAATATATATTAAATTCGGACAGCTCTGCAGACTTGCCTCATATTATAATCAGCTATCTCTCACCATTTATGAGTTACACACAAAAAACGAGCAAAAATGACCAAAATTCACAAATTTGACCTTGATAAATGACCTTTAGACCTTGAAGATGACCCCAGGTGGTATTGAAAATGTTACTATTGAACTCACCATCCTCAAAAACCCCCATATTGATCCAGAGAACGTGTTTCTAGCCCTTCTAGAAGTCATTTTAGTCCAGACTCAAGTTAATCTTTCAGACTCAAGTTAAAAACCCCGAGCAGGGGACGTTCCAGTCCTTCTTTAACGGAGTCTATGACACTGATACAAAGGCTTGAAGTCTGCTCTGATGTGGCAACAAATCCTCTTGTTTACTATGGACTCGTCTCCAGAATCTTACTGTACGACTCAAGAAATACCAAGTAACACGCACGCCGGGTTAGTAGCGGAACAAAAGTAGAGAAACATCCAAAAACTCTTGTTCTAGAATTAAACGACGTAATCTAATTACATTGTTTTTATTTCTATATTTATATTTAATAGATAGAAATAACATTCATTACATGTCTTATAACATAATAAACACATTCAATGTACATGTAACCGTAATGGAAATAGCTAGAATTATACTTGACAAATATCTAATAATCTACTGATATAATAGAGAAAAAGGACATGGTAAGAATCTCTTTGGTAGTTACCGAATTTAAATTAAGAATTAAATTTCCTTTCAGGAAAAGTTTCGAGATATTACAGTAATAGATCAAAACTTGGAAAACTAGAAAAGTCATGTATTAATAACTTTTTTTTTATTTTTCTATCACTTTTAATAACCTAGAATGGTACAGTATTTAATGTTATTGAATCATAATTATTATTATTATTATTATTATTATTATTATTATTATTATTATTATTATTATTATTATTATTATTACTATTATTATTATTATTATTATTATTATTATTACTGTAAACATAAAAAATTAGATATTCGTATGAAAATTTACTCAAAACAAGTTAAAACTAAGAAAAAGAGTTGTCGTTCCAATATCTAATTTCACTTTTATTAAAAATACACTAATACTAAGATATATAATAGAAATAATCCATGTCGATTTCGAAAGCTATAATAATAAATAAGGCTTCAATACACTTTCTTAGTGTTTAATAAGCATATTCATTTTACCCACAAAAATTGGCAAACATATAGGTATAATGTTACTTTACTTTTAAGTTTACTCCAGCCATCTAGATTAGATTTTTTTTTCATCAAACATATGAAAAAAACCCTCAAAACCTTATTTCCAGAAATATATATATGATTATGGAATAAAGAGATTGGAAATGGAATTCAAGACTTACATTATTTCCCCTTGAAAACTCTTTCTCCTTAGTTTCATAAAAAAAAAAAAAAAAAAAAAAAAAAAAAAAAAAAAAAAAAAAAAAAAAAAAAAAAACGTTCAAAACGCGTTATTATTTTCTGAAAAAAAAAAATTGAGAATACTGGGCTCTTTTGGTAGGATAAGAGATACGCATTTCCCTTTTTTTTATGGAGGGTAGTTTGATACAAAGAACTTTCAATAACAAAGAAATTGGATTGTTTACAATTGATAAATCAATATAGTTGAGATCAAAGTGGCACATGAATGCTAATACATGTAGTATCAGAAATTACAAATCTCACTACGAGGTACGAAAGGCAGATATGGATAACCATACTATATTTCCGTTAATATTAACTTCATCTAAGATACACCTGAAAAATCCGTATTTTCAATGTGGAAAATCTGTTTACGAATAACCGATTAATATACATCAATTTGAAGCTACAAGAAACTTGTGTATATGAAACGTCACTATATGAATAAGAAAATACTAATTGAAGTCTCACGTATAGCTCGACTTAGAAATATATCAATAAGAGAAATAAACGGTGGCATCCCTTATTATCCATTTATTGAGAGGATATATTCCACTGAAAAAAAAATATATACATTTCTATCCCCTCAGGAATCGAGAATGCAAAATAGAACTAGCTGCACGTAATTCCTTTTACTGTTTTTGGTTAAAAGTGGACATGAAAATATGAATACGTGTGGGAATATAAAGTTAGAAACTTGGCGAACTATTTTAAAAGCATCGAAGCTTAAAATAAATATATTGTATTACGTCCATCTTTAATTTCTCGGTTCCAATCATGTCTCCAATATACATATGGAAAAAAATGAAGTAATATTTTGGCGGTATGAAAAGCAAATCCCACACACTTAAAATTAAATAGTTGACAAAACGTGTATGTAACACGAATTTTCCCCTTTATTTATCTCCTTTAAATCAATATTCATAATTAATACTATTATTCAGACATGATTAACAAAGAGAACACAGACACACACAGACACACACACACACACATATATATATATATATATATATATATATATATATATATATATATATATATATATATATATATATATATATATATATATATATATATATATATATATATATATATATATATATATATATATATGTATATATATATATATATATATATATATATATATATATATATATATATATATATATATATATGTATATATATATATATATATATATATATATATATATATATATATATATATATATATATATATATATGTGTGTGTGTGTATATATATATATATATATATATATATATATATATATATATATATATATATATATATATATATATATATATATATATATATATATATATATATCTATATATATATATATATATATATATATATATATATATATATATATATATATATATATATATATATATTTATATATATATATATATATATATATATATATATATATATATATATATATATATATATATATATATATATATATATATATATATATAGATATATATATATATATATATATATATATATATATATATATATATATATATATATATATATATATATATATATATGTGTGTGTGTGTATATATATATATATATATATATATATATATATATATATATATATATATATATATATATATATATATATATATATATATATATATATATATATATATATATATATATATATATATATATCAACTATATACTTGTTTAGAATATATAACATGACACTGCCACATTTTCTTGAGACGACGATAAACATTCAATTTGACGGAGCAGTCAATTCTTAATTCTCTTGTGATATACATCATCATCATCCATATTAATATCCCCAAGATCAACACAATTAAGGTTTTTTTTTTTTTTATACGGCCCAGGTCCTCATCCTGCAAATCAATATTTCCAAGATCAATCTATCTAAATCCATTTTTTTTCCAGTAAATTGATATTAACATTAAAGAAAATATAAAAAGGAAAAGGAGGAATTACTCTCTAAAATAAAAAAATAATAATAAAAAAAAGAAACATACAAAAATTTATAGCCAACTTTGCAATCACAATATGCCAAGAATCAATATAAATAAACAAACTATACCATGCACTGATAAAATGAGACATAATGATAATTAAAACTCTTCCATTACTGATATTGAATCCAGTTATGCAAAACCTCCTTCTCCGACAGTTGGCATATAAAAATCAATCACTCAAGACATTCTCTCCGGAAGGAAACCATTTAGCCAAACAAGATATCCTAGTGCCTGGTTCATGGTTTCTAATTGCCCATTCCACAAAATAAGTTTGCGGTCACACTATAGCATTAGAGATAGGTGCAAAGCTTCTAAGCTTAGACTTATTATTGTAAGTAGGCCTAATCTACTTGTAGCATAACTAAATTAAGAATGAATTTCTCAATGTATACTTATATCGCCTTCTACCTTGAAATCGGCAAGGAGGTTAGTAGAAGACCTTGCTGTCATCAGTTTGGGTAACTTATTGTGGTCAATTTAGGCTTCAAAATCTTCTTTATTAGACATTGCCCTACTTACGTATATTTTCTTTTTTGGGCTCAGGCCATGTCGTCCGGATGGAAGTTCCTTTAAAGTAGCTTCCTAGGGTATATTTGACTACAGTGATATTCCTAGAGAATTTAACCTTAAGGTATCCAGAATTTTAATTCCTGGCGCGAATATCCCTAACCTTTACCTTTAGGGATATCGCATAATATCAGAGGACGTATTCTTGACACGCCACATAGCTATCTTCACCCCAAATAGCGTTTACGCTTCGAGAGGGAAAGTGGCAAGAATAAGACTGGAGCCGTTATTAAGACACGACTCCTTACTGTTTTGAGTACCTATAGGACGTCATATCCGACCGCCATTTTCTTATTTCTTCTTTCGTAGCACCATAACTCGGTGATTTTCCTGAGTTCTCTGGCTATTTTGGAAGAATTTTGGATTTATCGTGCTTTCTCCAGCATCATCTGCCTCTGGAAAGTTGATTATTGATTTTTACATTGTATAAATGTAAGCTCTCACCATATTATTTACGAATTAAAGTTAAATTATCATTTGCAAGAGCTGTTGCCTAGCCAGAGGCATCATGGAGGCTGTCATTCATAATGCATGAGTCATTTAGTTAGCCAGAACGACCTTCCCGGCCTTTATAGCTTTATTATCTTTAGCTATTTAGTCTTCGTTGCTAGGAAGGCTTTATATTTACCGATAGTATTAATTTAAGCTTCGGCGATTTAGATAACCGAACCTATTGATGCTTGGCTTCCTAGCCTAGGCGATCAGTTTTCGTACTTCATGCATGATATGATAGACTTACCTAGTGTTATAATTTTAATGAAGCTTTAGGCAAATTTTATACATGTAAGGTATCTATACAAATGCATAATTTCCTCTTCCAAGAGAGTATACGAGAGAGTTTCGGTGATTTAGGTAATCGATTCTCACTGCCTCTATGCTATTAGCCTAGTGGCTTTAGTACACTTTCATATATGTCACCGTTTACTCTTATGTATCATGTTATTCATGTGGAGATAGATATCTCCTAGGCTTTTATGGAACGATAGTAGTCTCCTTCGGAGATTATAGAGCAATCTCTTTCCCTTTGAGTTAGCCTAGACTTAACCCTAGTCAGTGATACCTCGAATTGCATTCAGGTAGAACTAGGCTAGGGTTTTCTGTCCTCCCCTGTAACTGCAGATGCAGGTTTTTGGGATTTGTCAGAAACTCAAAGTATTGGTCTGTGGTCAATAGCTGTCTGGCAGGGTGAATGATATTCCCCTGTTAGGTTGGGCTAACGACATAGGAGGCTAGACCTCCCTAGGCTACACCTAAAGTTTTTTTTAAGACATACCTTGTCCCTGTGGTCTAGCAGTCTAGTCCTGTGCCAGCGGACCCTAGGCTGAAGAATAGAATTCTTCACCTGCTTAGGAGACATCAGCACTAGAACTCTGTTCCCTCTGGTTTATGGGTGAAGGCGAGGGTGCTGCCTACCCCTTTACTGTATTAAGTTAACCCTAGGCTCCGGAATAGAATCTTCAAGCCACAAGGGGTAGCTCTAATACTAAAACAGAGTTTCGTTAGGTGAGGTAGGACAGACGGTACTGCCAGCTCCTTCCACACCTTATAGGACCCTCACCCCTCCCATTCTGTCCTTTAGTGAAGGCCTAGCCTTCACCAACTCTTAGCCATCATCCTACAATTGACCCGGTTGCCGGTAGATTGAGGGACTGACTCGGGTTTTCTGTCTGTAACTCGGCTGTGCCGGCTGCTGGCAAAAGTCCCTGTTCCGTTGAGTGTTCTTCAGCCCTCTCTTTGACTGTCATCCATAAACCTAGCCGGCAGGGACTGGCAATGTTATGGATGGGTGGAGGCTTGAATGTTACATTCTCACCTTCCATTTGCACCCTCATTCTAGATGGAAGGCAGTAAGGCAGAGCTCTTACACTATCCTTCGATCCCTACTTTCTCTCTACCTCTACTGGCTACTACTGATGGGTCCTAACCTGCCGGCAGATATTACTAGCTGCCGCCAGCCGGATGGGCCGCTGACCGCCGGGAATAATACTTAATCGCCAGCTGGCATAACTGCCGCCGGCAGGCGGCCTGCCGTCTGGAAGAATATGTCCAAGAACTCTTGGACAAAAGAGTAATAAAGAGGGCAAAGTCCATCAAATTCCAAGAAAGATGGTTTTGTGTTCCAAAGAAGGACTCAGACAAACTCAGAGTCATTCTGGACTTGGTGCCACTCAAGAAGTTAATAGTAAACCACAAGTTCAGGAAGCTAACCCTTCAACACATAAGGACCCTGTTGCACAAAAAGGCATACACAGTCTCCATAGATATGGCAAACACATATTGACATGTCCCGATCAATCGCCAAATTTCTTCCTACATAGGATTCAATCTACAGAAGAAACAATATGTCTTCAGACCTATGCCCTTCGGACTAAACATAGCCCCAAGGATCTTCACGAAGCTTGCAAACGCAGTCATTCATCAATACGCCTAAAAGGAGTTCAGGTAATGGCCTATCTGGACGATTGGCTGGTGTGGGCAGCATCCGAAGCGGAATGGCTTCAAGCCTCCAAGAGAGTGATCCAGTTCCGGGAACATCTATCTTCAGCTCAAAAGTTTCAATGGCTCGGAATTCATTGGAACTTACAGTCACACCGCCTCTCCATTCCGTCAAAGAAGAGGAGAGAGAGAGCAGGATCTGTCAAGAGACTTCTAAAATCCAATAGGATATCAAGATGCTAACAGGAGAGAGTGCTGGTCTCCCTCCAATTCGCATCGGTGACAGACCCAGTGCTCAGAATGAGCTACCCACTAATAGGTGGGATCCCTGGAGAATCTGCCCTCTGAAGGAAGACGCATCTCAGTGTCCAGTTGAGTGCCTAAAGGTCTATCTTCATAGAACTTCAGACTTTAGAGGAGGACAGTTTTTTAAGGAAGAAACTTCAGGTTCTAAATTATGTCTCAGACAATTAAGGGCGAAGATCACCTACTTCATTCGCAGAGCGGATCCGGACAGTACACCCGCAGGTCATGATGCGAGAAAGATTGCCTCATCTCTGAATTCCTTCCAAAACATGGATTTTGAAAGTCTTCGCTCGTATACTGGATGGAAGTCATCCAAGGTATTCTTCAAACACTATGAGAAGCAAATGCAGGATATCAAGAGGTTCGTGGTGGCAGCAGGTAGTGTGCTAAAACCTGCTGCTTAAAGACTGTGAGGAACAGTGAATTAATTGGGACTGTTAGTGAAGGGTGTACATACTGACTCCTTACGGAACAACATGTTAAGTGAAGTGTCCCCATGGTGACACTATGGACTGTTCCTACAGTAAATGGTGGAGAGAAAAGCATAAAAGAATAACACGTGTGCCATGCGTATTATTACTAAAGTGTGAACAGACTATAATGACAGAAATTTAATTAAGAAAATTTACAATAATTTTCCCGTTTAAGTGGCTTAAGTGTTTTTTTTCAGATGACACAAGTATTTGATGTTACTTCTATATTTATGTTTTCAAAATTTATTTGATATTTTATGCTATACTATAAAATACAGATTGATTTCATAATTTATTGGTTTTCAATAAAACTAGAATTGAATTTTGCGTCTTATTCGCACCAAAAAATTCAGATGAAATAAAAATAGGTATTGAATATTCATTGACCATCCTTTTATTTGTCCTATATTTATGTGAGCATCTATAAATATTTGTTCCAACATGTAAACAAACTATCTCTATGCGTGTACACATCAGGATGCGTCAGTTTTTGGTTACGACTGACTTGGAATTCATTGATGGTAATGCTGACTTATACAAGTAATTGTTTTTACATGGATTATAACCTGTCTGTCTTAGCATACAGCTAGCCCAGTAGATCCAGGGAGGTGTCGGTAGCTCAAACATATATTTGTTTCCTTACAAATACAACTCTGATTGAGAGGTATATAATGAGACCAGTATACCTGTTTGTTGGCTAGATTGTTCATAAGATATATGCAATCCTCGATTCTTTTTCCAGAGTCCAGCATGACTCTTCCCAGTAAGGGGCAGGAAGCTCTAACATATTTCATAATTAGTTGAAATGATGTATAACGGTAACATCATACGTCTCTAAGTTTAAATGACTAAGGAAAGTCAGTCTTGAGGTTATGGCACTAATAGAAAATCCACAGATATTTTAATGTTGTAGTAAACTTCCATCAGGACGACATGGCCTGACCGCAAAAAAACGATTTTGAGCAAAGCGAAAAATAAATTTTTTAGTGAGATAGCCATGTCGTCCAGATGGACCTGCCCTCCTTTCTTACAAAAAGGCTGAAAGAATCCCTCCCGAAAGCACTGTATCTGTAGCACCTCTTTTAACGCAACAAGGAATAACAAGATGGCGGTCGGATATGACGTCATATAGGTACTCAAACCAGTAAGGAGTTTGTCCTTAATAATGATTCCCCTCTTATTCTTGCCACTTTCCTTCTCGAAGCTGTTGTTGGCCACTGTAGTGAGTATAGGAATGTGATATCCGGTGTTTCGCAGGGTAGTGTTCTTAGCCCATTACTTTTCATACTATAAACACATGACATGTGGTTAGATCTAGAAAACAATCCCGTTGCATATGCAAAGAATGCTAGTCTATTTGTACCAATTCCATCCCCTTAATGCAGATCTGGGGTTGCTGAATCCCTTAGTGGAGATCTAGCTAAAATCAGTGCATGGTCCAAACTATGGAGTATGAAGTTGAATCCTAACAAAACTCCATATATGACTGTAAGTAGGTTAAGGACAGTGGTTCCTCAACATCCGGATGTCAGTATTGATAATGTTTCTTTAAGTTTGTATGACTTTTGAAATTTTAGGTGTGATTTTCGACAGCAAATTTCCTTTTTAAGAAATACATTAGATCTGTCTCTTCTTCAACTGCACAAAAAAATGGCTTATAGAGAAAGTCTTCTTCAATTTCACAAAAAAATTGGCTTATTGAGGAAGTTTTTCAAGATTTTCGATGATCAATACATTCTAAAGAAGTGTTTTAATCATTTCATTCTACATTGTTTCGAGTATTGTTCTCCTGTCTGGTCTTTAGGTGCTGATTCTCATCTTAATTTGTTGGACAGAAACTTACGGTCTATTAAATTTCTTATTCCTGATCTAGATATTAATCTTTGGCACCGTCATTCCATTAGTTCATTATGTATTTTGCGTAAGATTTTTCATAACTCTGACCATCCTCAACATTCTGATCTTCCTGGACAATTCCATCCTGTTCGAAATACTAGGCAGGTAGTTAATTCTAATAGCCAGACCTTCTCTACCATAATGCTCACTACTACACCCTATTGTACAAGTTTTATTCTGGCTGTGACCAAGTTGTGGAATTATCTTCCTAATCGGATAGTTAAATCAGTAGAACTTAAATAGTTCAAGGTTGCAGCAAATATCTTTATGTTTAACAGGCTGACAAAGTCTTTTTATAGTTTATATGTGACATAACTGTTTTGACGTTGTTACTGTTTTTAGAATGATTTTTGTTAATTTGTTCTCATCATATAATCATTTCCTTATTTCCTCTCGTCACTGGGCTATTTTTGCCTATTGGAGCTCTTGGGCTTATAGAATTTTGCTTTTCTTACTAGGGTTGTAGCTTGGATAATAATAATAATAATAATAATAATAATAATAATAATAATAATAATAATAATAATAATAATAATAATAATAATAGATTAAAACTTTCAACTAACATGTCAACGAATGGTAAAGAGAAAACCTCGCTCTTCACACTAATTAACAGACACAGTCTAATTGTGCTCCCCTCTTTCTTTTCTCCTTGTACCTGAGCAGAGTAAGAAAACTATTTTTCTTTATGAATGTCTTTCTTTGATTCTCAAAAAACAACAACAAATGGACACGTTTTACAAACGTTTTATTTTTTTTTTCAGCTAGACTTGTTTCGTATTTAATAAATGGTATGCTATTCCAATTTGATTTAACTCTCGACGATTTTCGTACAAAACATCGAAAAACTACTTAATTACACTGAACTAATCCGATGTTACACTTTACTTCCAAGGAGAATTCAAGAAATAGTGTAATTAAAGTTTCATTTCGTTTTAGTGCTCTATTGCAGAGGTATGCACACATTCGTATACGATTATTTGACGACACTTGCTAATAAAAAAAACATGAATGACTTCTGCTAATGGAATTAAGACATTAGCAGATGGAAGGATTAAAACTATAATGAAAATATGTAAGAGGAAATATTCCACTTAAACTATGTTGTCAATACTCCGGTGAACTGTAAATTTATGATGACTTATATATATATATATATATATATAATATATATGTGTGTATATATATATATATATATATATATATATGTATATATAT
The DNA here is from genome assembly GCF_036898095.1 of Palaemon carinicauda. Lineage (NCBI taxonomy): Eukaryota > Metazoa > Arthropoda > Malacostraca > Decapoda > Palaemonidae > Palaemon > Palaemon carinicauda. Next base: position 122,329,790 of record NC_090736.1, read on the forward strand.
ATATATATATATATATATATATATATATATATATATATATACATATATATATATATATATATATATATACATTTACACACATGTCACTGTTGAACTCACCGTCCTCACAAACCCCCATTTTGACTCAGAGAACGTGTTTCTAGCCCTTCTTAGAAGTCATTTTAGTCCAGGACTCAAGTTAATCCTTCAGACTCAAGTTAAAAACCCCGATCAGGGGACGTTCCAGTCCTTTCTTGAAGGACGATATATGACAATATATATTAAATTCGGACAGCTCTGCAGACTTGCCTCATATTATAATCAGCTATCTCTCACCATTTATGAGTTACACACAAAAAACGAGCAAAAATGACCAAAATTCACAAATTTGACCTTGATAAATGACCTTTAGACCTTGAAGATGACCCCAGGTGGTATTGAAAATGTTACTATTGAACTCACCATCCTCAAAAACCCCCATATTGATCCAGAGAACGTGTTTCTAGCCCTTCTAGAAGTCATTTTAGTCCAGACTCAAGTTAATCTTTCAGACTCAAGTTAAAAACCCCGAGCAGGGGACGTTCCAGTCCTTCCTTAACGGAGTCTATGACACTGATACAAAGGCTTGAAGTCTGCTCTGATGTGGCAACAAATCCTCTTGTTTACTATGGACTCGTCTCCAGAATCTTACTGTACGACTCAAGAAATACCAAGTAACACGCACGCCGGGTTAGTAGCGGAACAAAAGTAGAGAAACATCCAAAAACTCTTGTTCTAGAATTAAACGACGTAATCTAATTACATTGTTTTTATTTCTATATTTATATTTAATAGATAGAAATAACATTCATTACATGTCTTATAACATAATAAACACATTCAATGTACATGTAACCGTAATGGAAATAGCTAGAATTATACTTGACAAATATCTAATAATCTACTGATATAATAGAGAAAAGGACATGGTAAGAATCTCTTTGGTAGTTACCGAATTTAAATTAAGAATTAAATTTCCTTTCAGGAAAAGTTTCGAGATATTACAGTAATAGATCAAAACTTGGAAAACTAGAAAAGTCATGTATTAATAACTATTTTTTTTTATTTTTCTATCACTTTTAATAACCTAGAATGGTACAGTATTTAATGTTATTGAATCATAATTATTATTATTATTATTATTATTATTATTATTATTATTATTATTATTATTATTATTATTATTACTATTATTATTATTATTATTATTATTATTATTACTGTAAACATAAAAAATTAGATATTCGTATGAAAATTTACTCAAAACAAGTTAAAACTAAGAAAAAGAGTTGTCGTTCCAATATCTAATTTCACTTTTATTAAAAATACACTAATACTAAGATATATAATAGAAATAATCCATGTCGATTTCGAAAGCTATAATAATAAATAAGGCTTCAATACACTTTCTTAGTGTTTAATAAGCATATTCATTTTACCCACAAAAATTGGCAAACATATAGGTATAATGTTACTTTACTTTTAAGTTTACTCCAGCCATCTAGATTAGATTTTTTTTTCATCAAACATATGAAAAAAACCCTCAAAACCTTATTTCCAGAAATATATATATGATTATGGAATAAAGAGATTGGAAATGGAATTCAAGACTTACATTATTTCCCCTTGAAAACTCTTTCTCCTTAGTTTCATAAAAAAAAAAAAAAAAAAAAAAAAAAAAAACCGCGTTATTATTTTCTGAAAAAAAAAATTGAGAATACTGGGCTCTTTTGGTAGGATAAGAGATACGCATTTCCCTTTTTTTTATGGAGGGTAGTTTGATACAAAGAACTTTCAATAACAAAGAAATTGGATTGTTTACAATTGATAAATCAATATAGTTGAGATCAAAGTGGCACATGAATGCTAATACATGTAGTATCAGAAATTACAAATCTCACTACGAGGTACGAAAGGCAGATATGGATAACCATACTATATTTCCGTTAATATTAACTTCATCTAAGATACACCTGAAAAATCCGTATTTTCAATGTGGAAAATCTGTTTACGAATAACCGATTAATATACATCAATTTGAAGCTACAAGAAACTTGTGTATATGAAACGTCACTATATGAATAAGAAAATACTAATTGAAGTCTCACGTATAGCTCGACTTAGAAATATATCAATAAGAGAAATAAACGGTGGCATCCCTTATTATCCATTTATTGAGAGGATATATTCCACTGAAAAAAAAATATATACATTTCTATCCCCTCAGGAATCGAGAATGCAAAATAGAACTAGCTGCACGTAATTCCTTTTACTGTTTTTGGTTAAAAGTGGACATGAAAATATGAATACGTGTGGGAATATAAAGTTAGAAACTTGGCGAACTATTTTAAAAGCATCGAAGCTTAAAATAAATATATTGTATTACGTCCATCTTTAATTTCTCGGTTCCAATCATGTCTCCAATATACATATGGAAAAAAATGAAGTAATATTTTGGCGGTATGAAAAGCAAATCCCACACACTTAAAATTAAATAGTTGACAAAACGTGTATGTAACACGAATTTTCCCCTTTATTTATCTCCTTTAAATCAATATTCATAATTAATACTATTATTCAGACATGATTAACAAAGAGAACACAGACACACACACACACACACACATATATATATATATATATATACATATATATATATATATATATATATATATATATATATATATATATATATATATATATATATATTATATATATATATATATATATATCTATATATATAGATATATATATATATATATATATATATAATATATATATATATATATATATGTGTGTGTGTGTATATAAATATATATATATATATATATATATACATATATATATATATATATATATACATATATATATCAACTATATACTTGTTTAGAATATATAACATGACACTGCCACATTTTCTTGAGACGACGATAAACATTCAATTTGACGGAGCAGTCAATTCTTAATTCTCTTGTGATATACATCATCATCATCCATATTAATATCCCCAAGATCAACACAATTAAGGTTTTTTTTTTTTTTTTATACGGCCCAGGTCCTCATCCTGCAAATCAATATTTCCAAGATCAATCTATCTAAATCCATTTTTTTTCCAGTAAATTGATATTAACATTAAAGAAAATATAAAAAGGAAAAGGAGGAATTACTCTCTAAAATAAAAAAATAATAATAAAAAAAAGAAACATACAAAAATTTATAGCCAACTTTGCAATCACAATATGCCAAGAATCAATATAAATAAACAAACTATACCATGCACTGATAAAATGAGACATAATGATAATTAAAACTCTTCCATTACTGATATTGAATCCAGTTATGCAAAACCTCCTTCTCCGACAGTTGGCATATAAAAATCAATCACTCAAGACATTCTCTCCGGAAGGAAACCATTTAGCCAAACAAGATATCCTAGTGCCTGGTTCATGGTTTCTAATTGCCCATTCCACAAAATAAGTTTGCGGTCACACTATAGCATTAGAGATAGGTGCAAAGCTTCTAAGCTTAGACTTATTATTGTAAGTAGGCCTAATCTACTTGTAGCATAACTAAATTAAGAATGAATTTCTCAATGTATACTTATATCGCCTTCTACCTTGAAATCGGCAAGGAGGTTAGTAGAAGACCTTGCTGTCATCAGTTTGGGTAACTTATTGTGGTCAATTTAGGCTTCAAAATCTTCTTTATTAGACATTGCCCTACTTACGTATATTTTCTTTTTTGGGCTCAGGCCATGTCGTCCGGATGGAAGTTCCTTTAAAGTAGCTTCCTAGGGTATATTTGACTACAGTGATATTCCTAGAGAATTTAACCTTAAGGTATCCAGAATTTTAATTCCTGGCGCGAATATCCCTAACCTTTACCTTTAGGGATATCGCATAATATCAGAGGACGTATTCTTGACACGCCACATAGCTATCTTCACCCCAAATAGCGTTTACGCTTCGAGAGGGAAAGTGGCAAGAATAAGACTGGAGCCGTTATTAAGACACGACTCCTTACTGTTTTGAGTACCTATAGGACGTCATATCCGACCGCCATTTTCTTATTTCTTCTTTCGTAGCACCATAACTCGGTGATTTTCCTGAGTTCTCTGGCTATTTTGGAAGAATTTTGGATTTATCGTGCTTTCTCCAGCATCATCTGCCTCTGGAAAGTTGATTATTGATTTTTACATTGTATAAATGTAAGCTCTCACCATATTATTTACGAATTAAAGTTAAATTATCATTTGCAAGAGCTGTTGCCTAGCCAGAGGCATCATGGAGGCTGTCATTCATAATGCATGAGTCATTTAGTTAGCCAGAACGACCTTCCCGGCCTTTATAGCTTTATTATCTTTAGCTATTTAGTCTTCGTTGCTAGGAAGGCTTTATATTTACCGATAGTATTAATTTAAGCTTCGGCGATTTAGATAACCGAACCTATTGATGCTTGGCTTCCTAGCCTAGGCGATCAGTTTTCGTACTTCATGCATGATATGATAGACTTACCTAGTGTTATAATTTTAATGAAGCTTTAGGCAAATTTTATACATGTAAGGTATCTATACAAATGCATAATTTCCTCTTCCAAGAGAGTATACGAGAGAGTTTCGGTGATTTAGGTAATCGATTCTCACTGCCTCTATGCTATTAGCCTAGTGGCTTTAGTACACTTTCATATATGTCACCGTTTACTCTTATGTATCATGTTATTCATGTGGAGATAGATATCTCCTAGGCTTTTATGGAACGATAGTAGTCTCCTTCGGAGATTATAGAGCAATCTCTTTCCCTTTGAGTTAGCCTAGACTTAACCCTAGTCAGTGATACCTCGAATTGCATTCAGGTAGAACTAGGCTAGGGTTTTCTGTCCTCCCCTGTAACTGCAGATGCAGGTTTTTGGGATTTGTCAGAAACTCAAAGTATTGGTCTGTGGTCAATAGCTGTCTGGCAGGGTGAATGATATTCCCCTGTTAGGTTGGGCTAACGACATAGGAGGCTAGACCTCCCTAGGCTACACCTAAAGTTTTTTTTAAGACATACCTTGTCCCTGTGGTCTAGCAGTCTAGTCCTGTGCCAGCGGACCCTAGGCTGAAGAATAGAATTCTTCACCTGCTTAGGAGACATCAGCACTAGAACTCTGTTCCCTCTGGTTTATGGGTGAAGGCGAGGGTGCTGCCTACCCCTTTACTGTATTAAGTTAACCCTAGGCTCCGGAATAGAATCTTCAAGCCACAAGGGGTAGCTCTAATACTAAAACAGAGTTTCGTTAGGTGAGGTAGGACAGACGGTACTGCCAGCTCCTTCCACACCTTATAGGACCCTCACCCCTCCCATTCTGTCCTTTAGTGAAGGCCTAGCCTTCACCAACTCTTAGCCATCATCCTACAATTGACCCGGTTGCCGGTAGATTGAGGGACTGACTCGGGTTTTCTGTCTGTAACTCGGCTGTGCCGGCTGCTGGCAAAAGTCCCTGTTCCGTTGAGTGTTCTTCAGCCCTCTCTTTGACTGTCATCCATAAACCTAGCCGGCAGGGACTGGCAATGTTATGGATGGGTGGAGGCTTGAATGTTACATTCTCACCTTCCATTTGCACCCTCATTCTAGATGGAAGGCAGTAAGGCAGAGCTCTTACACTATCCTTCGATCCCTACTTTCTCTCTATCTCTACTGGCTACTACTGATGGGTCCTAACCTGCCGGCAGATATTACTAGCTGCCGCCAGCCGGATGGGCCGCTGACCGCCGGGAATAATACTTAATCGCCAGCTGGCATAACTGCCGCCGGCAGGCGGCCTGCCGTCTGGAAGAATATGTCCAAGAACTCTTGGACAAAAGAGTAATAAAGAGGGCAAAGTCCATCAAATTCCAAGAAAGATGGTTTTGTGTTCCAAAGAAGGACTCAGACAAACTCAGAGTCATTCTGGACTTGGTGCCACTCAAGAAGTTAATAGTAAACCACAAGTTCAGGAAGCTAACCCTTCAACACATAAGGACCCTGTTGCACAAAAAGGCATACACAGTCTCCATAGATATGGCAAACACATATTGACATGTCCCGATCAATCGCCAAATTTCTTCCTACATAGGATTCAATCTACAGAAGAAACAATATGTCTTCAGACCTATGCCCTTCGGACTAAACATAGCCCCAAGGATCTTCACGAAGCTTGCAAACGCAGTCATTCATCAATACGCCTAAAAGGAGTTCAGGTAATGGCCTATCTGGACGATTGGCTGGTGTGGGCAGCATCCGAAGCGGAATGGCTTCAAGCCTCCAAGAGAGTGATCCAGTTCCGGGAACATCTATCTTCAGCTCAAAAGTTTCAATGGCTCGGAATTCATTGGAACTTACAGTCACACCGCCTCTCCATTCCGTCAAAGAAGAGGAGAGAGAGAGCAGGATCTGTCAAGAGACTTCTAAAATCCAATAGGATATCAAGATGCTAACAGGAGAGAGTGCTGGTCTCCCTCCAATTCGCATCGGTGACAGACCCAGTGCTCAGAATGAGCTACCCACTAATAGGTGGGATCCCTGGAGAATCTGCCCTCTGAAGGAAGACGCATCTCAGTGTCCAGTTGAGTGCCTAAAGGTCTATCTTCATAGAACTTCAGACTTTAGAGGAGGACAGTTTTTTAAGGAAGAAACTTCAGGTTCTAAATTATGTCTCAGACAATTAAGGGCGAAGATCACCTACTTCATTCGCAGAGCGGATCCGGACAGTACACCCGCAGGTCATGATGCGAGAAAGATTGCCTCATCTCTGAATTCCTTCCAAAACATGGATTTTGAAAGTCTTCGCTCGTATACTGGATGGAAGTCATCCAAGGTATTCTTCAAACACTATGAGAAGCAAATGCAGGATATCAAGAGGTTCGTGGTGGCAGCAGGTAGTGTGCTAAAACCTGCTGCTTAAAGACTGTGAGGAACAGTGAATTAATTGGGACTGTTAGTGAAGGGTGTACATACTGACTCCTTACGGAACAACATGTTAAGTGAAGTGTCCCCATGGTGACACTATGGACTGTTCCTACTGTAAATGGTGGAGAGAAAAGCATAAAAGAATAACACGTGTGCCATGCGTATTATTACTCAAGTGTGAACAGACTATAATGACAGAAATTTAATTAAGAAAATTTACAATAATTTTCCCGTTTAAGTGGCTTAAGTGTTTTTTTTCAGATGACACAAGTATTTGATGTTACTTCTATATTTATGTTTTCAAAATTTATTTGATATTTTATGCTATACTATAAAATACAGATTGATTTCATAATTTATTGGTTTTCAATAAAACTAGAATTGAATTTTGCGTCTTATTCGCACCAAAAAATTCAGATGAAATAAAAATAGGTATTGAATATTCATTGACCATCCTTTTATTTGTCCTATATTTATGTGAGCATCTATAAATATTTGTTCCAACATGTAAACAAACTATCTCTATGCGTGTACACATCAGGATGCATCAGTTTTTGGTTACGACTGACTTGGAATTCATTGATGGTAATGCTGACTTATACAAGTAATTGTTTTTACATGGATTATAACCTGTCTGTCTTAGCATACAGCTAGCCCAGTAGATCCAGGGAGGTGTCGGTAGCTCAAACATATATTTGTTTCCTTACAAATACAACTCTGATTGAGAGGTATATAATGAGACCAGTATACCTGTTTGTTGGCTAGATTGTTCATAAGATATATGCAATCCTCGATTCTTTTTCCAGAGTCCAGCATGACTCTTCCCAGTAAGGGGCAGGAAGCTCTAACATATTTCATAATTAGTTGAAATGATGTATAACGGTAACATCATACGTCTCTAAGTTTAAATGACTAAGGAAAGTCAGTCTTGAGGTTATGGCACTAATAGAAAATCCACAGATATTTTAATGTTGTAGTAAACTTCCATCAGGACGACATGGCCTGACCGCAAAAAAACGATTTTGAGCAAAGCGAAAAATAAATTTTTTAGTGAGATAGCCATGTCGTCCAGATGGACCTGCCCTCCTTTCTTACAAAAAGGCTGAAAGAATCCCTCCCGAAAGCACTGTATCTGTAGCACCTCTTTTAACGCAACAAGGAATAACAAGATGGTGGTCGGATATGACGTCATATAGGTACTCAAACCAGTAAGGAGTCTGTCCTTAATAATGATTCCCCTCTTATTCTTGCCACTTTCCTTCTCGAAGCTGTTGTTGGCCACTGTAGTGAGTATAGGAATGTGATATCCGGTGTTTCGCAGGGTAGTGTTCTTAGCCCATTACTTTTCATACTATAAACACATGACATGTGGTTAGATCTAGAAAACCATCCCGTTGCATATGCAAAGAATGCTAGTCTATTTGTACCAATTCCATCCCCTTAATGCAGATCTGGGGTTGCTGAATCCCTTAGTGGAGATCTAGCTAAAATCAGTGCATGGTCCAAACTATGGAGTATGAAGTTGAATCCTAACAAAACTCCATATATGACTGTAAGTAGGTTAAGGACAGTGGTTCCTCAACATCCGGATGTCAGTATTGATAATGTTTCTTTAAGTTTGTATGACTTTTGAAATTTTAGGTGTGATTTTCGACAGCAAATTTCCTTTTTAAGAAATACATTAGATCTGTCTCTTCTTCAACTGCACAAAAAAATGGCTTATAGAGAAAGTCTTCTTCAATTTCACAAAAAAATTGGCTTATTGAGGAAGTTTTTCAAGATTTTCGATGATCAATACATTCTAAAGAAGTGTTTTGATCATTTCATTCTACCTTGTTTCGAGTATTGTTCTCCTGTCTGGTCTTTAGGTGCTGATTCTCATCTTAATTTGTTGGACAGAAACTTACGGTCTATTAAATTTCTTATTCCTGATCTAGATATTAATCTTTGGCACCGTCATTCCATTAGTTCATTATGTATTTTGCGTAAGATTTTTCATAACTCTGACCATCCTCAACATTCTGATCTTCCTGGACAATTCCATCCTGTTCGAAATACTAGGCAGGTAGTTAATTCTAATAGCCAGACCTTCTCTACCATAATGCTCACTACTACACCCTATTGTACAAGTTTTATTCTGGCTGTGACCAAGTTGTGGAATTATCTTCCTAATCGGATAGTTAAATCAGTAGAACTTAAATAGTTCAAGGTTGCAGCAAATATCTTTATGTTTAACAGGCTGACAAAGTCTTTTTATAGTTTATATGTGACATAACTGTTTTGACGTTGTTACTGTTTTTAGAATGATTTTTGTTAATTTGTTCTCATCATATAATCATTTCCTTATTTCCTCTCGTCACTGGGCTATTTTTGCCTATTGGAGCTCTTGGGCTTATAGAATTTTGCTTTTCTTACTAGGGTTGTAGCTTGGATAATAATAATAATAATAATAATAATAATAATAATAATAATAATAATAATAATAATAATAATAATAATAATAATAATAGATTAAAACTTTCAACTAACATGTCAACGAATGGTAAAGAGAAAACCTCGCTCTTCACACTAATTAACAGACACAGTCTAATTGTGCTCCCCTCTTTCTTTTCTCCTTGTACCTGAGCAGAGTAAGAAAACTATTTTTCTTTATGAATGTCTTTCTTTGATTCTCAAAAAACAACAACAAATGGACACGTTTTACAAACGTTTTATTTTTTTTTTCAGCTAGACTTGTTTCGTATTTAATAAATGGTATGCTATTCCAATTTGATTTAACTCTCGACGATTTTCGTACAAAACATCGAAAAACTACTTAATTACACTGAACTAATCCGATGTTACACTTCACTTCCAAGGAGAATTCAAGAAATAGTGTAATTAAAGTTTCATTTCGTTTTAGTGCTCTATTGCAGAGGTATGCACACATTCGTATACGATTATTTGACGACACTTGCTAATAAAAAAAACATGAATGACTTCTGCTAATGGAATTAAGACATTAGCAGATGGAAGGATTAAAACTATAATGAAAATATGTAAGAGGAAATATTCCACTTAAACTATGTTGTCAATACTCCGGTGAACTGTAAATTTATGATGACTTATATATATATATATATATATATATATTTATATATATATATATATATATATACATATATATGTGTGTATATATATATATATATATATACATATATATATATATATATATATATACATATATACACACATGTCACTGTTGAACTCACCGTCCTCACAAACCCCCATTTTGACTCAGAGAACGTGTTTCTAGCCCTTCTTAGAAGTCATTTTAGTCCAGGACTCAAGTTAATCCTTCAGACTCAAGTTAAAAACCCCGATCAGGGGACGTTCCAGTCCTTTCTTGAAGGACGATATATGACAATATATATTAAATTCGGACAGCTCTGCAGACTTGCCTCATATTATAATCAGCTATCTCTCACCATTTATGAGTTACACACAAAAAACGAGCAAAAATGACCAAAATTCACAAATTTGACCTTGATAAATGACCTTTAGACCTTGAAGATGACCCCAGGTGGTATTGAAAATGTTACTATTGAACTCACCATCCTCAAAAACCCCCATATTGATCCAGAGAACGTGTTTCTAGCCCTTCTAGAAGTCATTTTAGTCCAGACTCAAGTTAATCTTTCAGACTCAAGTTAAAAACCCCGAGCAGGGGACGTTCCAGTCCTTCCTTAACGGAGTCTATGACACTGATACAAAGGCTTGAAGTCTGCTCTGATGTGGCAACAAATCCTCTTGTTTACTATGGACTCGTCTCCAGAATCTTACTGTACGACTCAAGAAATACCAAGTAACACGCACGCCGGGTTAGTAGCGGAACAAAAGTAGAGAAACATCCAAAAACTCTTGTTCTAGAATTAAACGACGTAATCTAATTACATTGTTTTTATTTCTATATTTATATTTAATAGATAGAAATAACATTCATTACATGTCTTATAACATAATAAACACATTCAATGTACATGTAACCGTAATGGAAATAGCTAGAATTATACTTGACAAATATCTAATAATCTACTGATATAATAGAGAAAAGGACATGGTAAGAATCTCTTTGGTAGTTACCGAATTTAAATTAAGAATTAAATTTCCTTTCAGGAAAAGTTTCGAGATATTACAGTAATAGATCAAAACTTGGAAAACTAGAAAAGTCATGTATTAATAACTATTTTTTTTTATTTTTCTATCACTTTTAATAACCTAGAATGGTACAGTATTTAATGTTATTGAATCATAATTATTATTATTATTATTATTATTATTATTATTATTATTATTATTATTATTATTATTATTATTACTATTATTATTATTATTATTATTATTATTATTACTGTAAACATAAAAAATTAGATATTCGTATGAAAATTTACTCAAAACAAGTTAAAACTAAGAAAAAGAGTTGTCGTTCCAATATCTAATTTCACTTTTATTAAAAATACACTAATACTAAGATATATAATAGAAATAATCCATGTCGATTTCGAAAGCTATAATAATAAATAAGGCTTCAATACACTTTCTTAGTGTTTAATAAGCATATTCATTTTACCCACAAAAATTGGCAAACATATAGGTATAATGTTACTTTACTTTTAAGTTTACTCCAGCCATCTAGATTAGATTTTTTTTTCATCAAACATATGAAAAAAAACCCTCAAAACCTTATTTCCAGAAATATATATATGATTATGGAATAAAGAGATTGGAAATGGAATTCAAGACTTACATTATTTCCCCTTGAAAACTCTTTCTCCTTAGTTTCATAAAAAAAAAAAAAAAAAAAAAAAAAAACCGCGTTATTATTTTCTGAAAAAAAAAATTGAGAATACTGGGCTCTTTTGGTAGGATAAGAGATACGCATTTCCCTTTTTTTTATGGAGGGTAGTTTGATACAAAGAACTTTCAATAACAAAGAAATTGGATTGTTTACAATTGATAAATCAATATAGTTGAGATCAAAGTGGCACATGAATGCTAATACATGTAGTATCAGAAATTACAAATCTCACTACGAGGTACGAAAGGCAGATATGGATAACCATACTATATTTCCGTTAATATTAACTTCATCTAAGATACACCTGAAAAATCCGTATTTTCAATGTGGAAAAATCTGTTTACGAATAACCGATTAATATACATCAATTTGAAGCTACAAGAAACTTGTGTATATGAAACGTCACTATATGAATAAGAAAATACTAATTGAAGTCTCACGTATAGCTCGACTTAGAAATATATCAATAAGAGAAATAAACGGTGGCATCCCTTATTATCCATTTATTGAGAGGATATATTCCACTGAAAAAAAAATATATACATTTCTATCCCCTCAGGAATCGAGAATGCAAAATAGAACTAGCTGCACGTAATTCCTTTTACTGTTTTTGGTTAAAAGTGGACATGAAAATATGAATACGTGTGGGAATATAAAGTTAGAAACTTGGCGAACTATTTTAAAAGCATCGAAGCTTAAAATAAATATATTGTATTACGTCCATCTTTAATTTCTCGGTTCCAATCATGTCTCCAATATACATGTGGAAAAAATGAAGTAATATTTTGGCGGTATGAAAAGCAAATCCCACACACTTAAAATTAAATAGTTGACAAAACGTGTATGTAACACGAATTTTCCCCTTTATTTATCTCCTTTAAATCAATATTCATAATTAATACTATTATTCAGACATGATTAACAAAGAGAACACAGACACACACACACACACACACACATATATATATATATATATATATACACATATATATATATGTATATATATATATACAGTATATATATATATATATATATATACACATATATATATATATATATATATATATATATATATATATCTATATATATATATATATATATATATATATATATATATATATATATATATAGATATATATATATATATATATATGTGTGTGTGTGTATATAAATATATATATATATATATATATATATATATATATATATATATATATATATATATATATATCAACTATATACTTGTTTAGAATATATAACATGACACTGCCACATTTTCTTGAGACGATGATAAACATTCAATTTGACGGAGCAGTCAATTCTTAATTCTCTTGTGATATACATCATCATCATCCATATTAATATCCCCAAGATCAACACAATTAAGGTTTTTTTTTTTTTTTATACGGCCCAGGTCCTCATCCTGCAAATCAATATTTCCAAGATCAATCTATCTAAATCCATTTTTTTTCCAGTAAATTGATATTAACATTAAAGAAAATATAAAAAGGAAAAGGAGGAATTACTCTCTAAAATAAAAAAATAATAATAAAAAAAAGAAACATACAAAAATTTATAGCCAACTTTGCAATCACAATATGCCAAGAATCAATATAAATAAACAAACTATACCATGCACTGATAAAATGAGACATAATGATAATTAAAACTCTTCCATTACTGATATTGAATCCAGTTATGCAAAACCTCCTTCTCCGACAGTTGGCATATAAAAATCAATCACTCAAGACATTCTCTCCGGAAGGAAACCATTTAGCCAAACAAGATATCCTAGTGCCTGGTTCATGGTTTCTAATTGCCCATTCCACAAAATAAGTTTGCGGTCACTCTATAGCATTAGAGATAGGTGCAAAGCTTCTAAGCTTATACTTATTATTGTAAGTAGGCCTAATCTACTTGTAGCATAACTAAATTAAGAATGAATTTCTCAATGTATACTTATATCGCCTTCTACCTTGAAATCGGCAAGGAGGTTAGTAGAAGACCTTGCTGTCATCAGTTTGGGTAACTTATTGTGGTCAATTTAGGCTTCAAAATCTTCTTTATTAGACATTGCCCTACTTACGTATATTTTCTTTTTTGGGCTCAGGCCATGTCGTCCGGATGGAAGTTCCTTTAAAGTAGCTTCCTAGGGTATATTTGACTACAGTGATATTCCTAGAGAATTTAACCTTAAGGTATCCAGAATTTTAATTCCTGGCGCGAATATCCCTAACTTTTACCTTTAGGGATATCGCATAATATCAGAGGACGTATTCTTGACACGCCACATAGCTATCTTCACCCCAAATAGCGTTTACGCTTCGAGAGGGAAAGTGGCAAGAATAAGACTGGAGCCGTTATTAAGACACGACTCCTTACTGTTTTGAGTACCTATAGGACGTCATATCCGACCGCCATTTTCTTATTCCTTCTTTCGTAGCACCATAACTCGGTGATTTTCCTGAGTTCTCTGGCTATTTTGGAAGAATTTTGGATTTATCGTGCTTTCTCCAGCATCATCTGCCTCTGGAAAGTTGATTATTGATTTTTACATTGTATAAATGTAAGCTCTCACCATATTATTTACGAATTAAAGTTAAATTATCATTTGCAAGAGCTGTTGCCTAGCCAGAGGCATCATGGAGGCTGTCATTCATAATGCATGAGTCATTTAGTTAGCCAGAACGACCTTCCCGGCCTTTATAGCTTTATTATCTTTAGCTATTTAGTCTTCGTTGCTAGGAAGGCTTTATATTTACCGATAGTATTAATTTAAGCTTCGGCGATTTAGATAACCGAACCTATTGATGCTTGGCTTCCTAGCCTAAGCGATCAGTTTTCGTACTTCATGCATGATATGATAGACTTACCTAGTGTTATAATTTTAATGAAGCTTTAGGCAAATTTTATACATGTAAGGTATCTATACAAATGCATAATTTCCTCTTCCAAGAGAGTATACGAGAGAGTTTCGGTGATTTAGGTAATCGATTCTCACTGCCTCTATGCTATTAGCCTAGTGGCTTTAGTACACTTTCATATATGTCACCGTTTACTCTTATGTACATGTTATTCATGTGGAGATAGATATCTCCTAGGCTTTTATGGAACGATAGTAGTCTCCTTCGGAGATTATAGAGCAATCTCTTTCCCTTTGAGTTAGCCTAGACTTAACCCTAGTCAGTGATACCTCGAATTGCATTCAGGTAGAACTAGGCTAGGGTTTTCTGTCCTCCCCTGTAACTGCAGATGCAGGTTTTTGGGATTTGTCAGAAACTCAAAGTATTGGTCTGTGGTCAATAGCTGTCTGGCAGGGTGAATGATATTCCCCTGTTAGGTTGGGCTAACGACATAGGAGGCTAGACCTCCCTAGGCTACACCTAAAGTTTATTTTAAGACATACCTTGTCCCTGTGGTCTAGCAGTCTAGTCCTGTGCCAGCGGACCCTAGGCTGAAGAATAGAATTCTTCACCTGCTTAGGAGACATCAGCACTAGAACTCTGTTCCCTCTGGTTTATGGGTGAAGGCGAGGGTGCTGCCTACCCCTTTACTGTATTAAGTTAACCCTAGGCTCCGGAATAGAATCTTCAAGCCACAAGGGGTAGCTCTAATACTAGAACAGAGTTTCGTTAGGTGAGGTAGGACAGACGGTACTGCCAGCTCCTTCCACACCTTATAGGACCCTCACCCCTCCCATTCTGTCCTTTAGTGAAGGCCTAGCCTTCACCAACTCTTAGCCATCATCCTACAATTGACCCGGTTGCCGGTAGATTGAGGGACTGACTCGGGTTTTCTGTCTGTAACTCGGCTGTGCCGGCTGCTGGCAAAAGTCCCTGTTCCGTTGAGTGTTCTTCAGCCCTCTCTTTGACTGTCATCCATAAACCTAGCCGGCAGGGACTGGCAATGTTATGGATGGGTGGAGGCTTGAATGTTACATTCTCACCTTCCATTTGCACCCTCATTCTAGATGGAAGGCAGTAAGGCAGAGCTCTTACACTATCCTTCGATCCCTACTTTCTCTCTACCTCTACTGGCTACTACTGATGGGTCCTAACCTGCCGGCAGATATTACTAGCTGCCGCCAGCCGGATGGGCCGCTGACAGCCGGGAATAATACTTAATCGCCTGCTGGCATAACTGCCGCCGGCAGGCGGCCTGCCGTCTGGAAGAATATGTCCAAGAACTCTTGGACAAAAGAGTAATAAAGAGGGCAAAGTCCATCAAATTCCAAGAAAGATGGTTTTATATTCCAAAGAAGGACTCAGACAAACTCAGAGTCATTCTGGACTTGGCGCCACTCAAGAAGTTAATAGTAAACCACAAGTTCAGGAAGCTAACCCTTCAACACATAAGGACCCTGTTGCACAAAAAGGCATACACAGTCTCCATAGATATGGCAAACACATATTGACATGTCCCGATCAATCGCCAAATTTCTTCCTACATAGGATTCAATCTACAGAAGAAACAATATGTCTTCAGACCTATGCCCTTCGGACTAAACATAGCCCCAAGGATCTTCACGAAGCTTGCAAACGCAGTCATTCATCAATACGCCTAAAAGGAGTTCAGGTAATGGCCTATCTGGACGATTGGCTGGTGTGGGCAGCATCCGAAGCGGAATGGCTGCAAGCCTCCAAGAGAGTGATCCAGTTCCGGGAACATCTATCTTCAGCTCAAAAGTTTCAATGGCTCGGAATTCATTGGAACTTACAGTCACACCGCCTCTCCATTCCGTTAAAGAAGAGGAGAGAGAGAGCAGGATCTGTCAAGAGACTTCTAAAATCCAATAGGATATCAAGATGCTAACAGGAGAGAGTGCTGGTCTCCCTCCAATTCGCATCGGTGACAGACCCAGTGCTCAGAATGAGCTACCCACTAATAGGTGGGATCCCTGGAGAATCTGCCCTCTGAAGGAAGACGCATCTCAGTGTCCAGTTGAGTGCCTAAAGGTCTATCTTCATAGAACTTCAGACTTTAGAGGAGGACAGTTTTTTAAGGAAGAAACTTCAGGTTCAAAATTATGTCTCAAACAATTAAGGGCGAAGATCACCTACTTCATTCGCAGAGCGGATCCGGACAGTACACCCGCAGGTCATGATGCGAGAAAGATTGCCTCATCTCTGAATTCCTTCCAAAACATGGATTTTGAAAGTCTTCGCTCGTATACTGGATGGAAGTCATCCAAGGTATTCTTCAAACACTATGAGAAGCAAATGCAGGATATCAAGAGGTTCGTGGTGGCAGCAGGTAGTGTGCTAAAACCTGCTGCTTAAAGACTGTGAGGAACAGTGAATTAATTGGGACTGTTAGTGAAGGGTGTACATACTGACTCCTTACGGAACAACATGTTAAGTGAAGTGTCCCCATGGTGACACTATGGACTGTTCCTACAGTAAATGGTGGAGAGAAAAGCATAAAAGAATAACACGTGTGCCATGCGTATTATTACTCAAGTGTGAACAGACTATAATGACAGAAATTTAATTAAGAAAATTTACAATAATTTACCCGTTTAAGTGGCTTAAGTGTTTTTTTTTTCAGATGACACAAGTATTTGATGTTACTTCTATATTTATGTTTTCAAAATTTATTTGATATTTTATGCTATACTATAAAATACAGATTGATTTCATAATTTATTGGTTTTCAATAAAACTAGAATTGAATTTTGCGTCTTATTCGCACCAAAAAATTCAGATGAAATAAAAATAGGTATTGAATATTCATTGACCATCCTTTTATTTGTCCTATATTTATGTGAGCATCTATAAATATTTGTTCCAACATGTAAACAAACTATCTCTATGCGTGTACACATCAGGATGCGTCAGTTTTTGGTTACGAATGACTTGGAATTCATTGATGGTAATGCTGACTTATACAAGTAATTGTTTTTACATGGATTATAACCTGTCTGTCTTAGCATACAGCTAGCCCAGTAGATCCAGGGAGGTGTCGGTAGCTCAAACATATATTTGTTTCCTTACAAATACAACTCTGATTGAGAGGTATATAATAAGACCAGTATACCTGTTTGTTGGCTAGATTGTTCATAAGATATATGCAATTCTCGATTCTTTTTCCAGAGTCCAGCATGACTCTTCCCAGTAAGGGGCAGGAAGCTCTAACATAGTTCATAATTAGTTGAAATGATGTATAACGGTAACATCATACGTCTCTAAGTCTAAATGACTAAGGAAAGTCAGTCTTGAGGTTATGGCACTAATAGAAAATCCACAGATATTTTAATGTTGTAGTAAACTTCTATCAGGACGACATGGCCTGACCGCAAAAAAACGATTTTGAGCAAAGCGAAAAATAAATTTTTTAGTGAGATAGCCATGTCGTCCAGATGGACCTGCCCTCCTTTCTTACAAAAAGGCTGAAAGAATCCCTCCCGAAAGCACTGTATCTGTAGCACCTCTTTTAACGCAACAAGGAATAACAAGATGGCGGTCGGATATGACGTCATATAGGTACTCAAACCAGTAAGGAGTCGGTCCTTAATAATGATTCCCCTCTTATTCTTGCCACTTTCCTTCTCGAAGCGTAAACTCTATTCGGGGTGAAGATAGCTATGTGGCGTGTCAAAAATACGTCCTCTGATATTAGCGATATCCCTAAAGGTAACAGTTAGGGATATTCGTGCCAGGAGCTAGAATTCTGGATACCTTAAGGTTAAATTCACTGGGAATATCACTGTAGTCAAATATACCCTAGGAAGCTACTTTAAATGAAATTCCATCCGGACGACATGGCTATCTAACCCAAAAATAGATTTTTTGCTTCGCTCAAAATCCGTTTTATTAACTATCCTAATTTTGAGCATGAAAAGAAATGTTCTCTATTTTCTTAAACTTTACATAAATCACTCACATCATCTGCGTATCTTCCCCTGAAATTTGCTTGAAGATAGAGCATATTAAATCTTGCATTCATTGAAAGGATTGCCTTACCCATATCCATTTCTCTGTTCTAAGGCTGTGGGCAATTTCATTCTATGAATAATATTTTTTTTCATCACTTGCTTCTTTTCTGTATTGTTTCCTTCTATCTTTTTCATGATTATTTTCTTGATTTCTTTTTTCAGGGTCCTTCTCCACCCCCTTCTTATTTTTTCAATCTATATCCCAACAGATTTCTTCAATGCTGTTACTTCAGCACTTTTCATAATGGTTCTTCAACATTCCCTAATTACTAGTCTGTTTTCAATAGAGTTTATGATGTCATGGAAAAGCATTATTTTATATATATATATATATATATATATATATATATATATATATATATATATATTATTTTTTGGTAATACACTGGCAAGAGTTCTGCCTTTTCCAAGAATGCCTCAATATGGAGTACTTGTGAGTTGTTCAAACAGATTTCTTATTATTCTATATTCTAAATTTCTTTTTTTTTGCTCCAGGTATCCACATTAGAAAATAGCTTTGGTACTATCCTGTTTCATATATTTTCTTTCACGCTTTCAATGTAATTTTTCTTACTTTTCTTATATTTCCATAATTTTGTACTTCTTGTTTCATATACGAGACGTATTATTTTTTTCTTTGTTTCCTTTCTCAGTGTACCATTCACCCAGATACTTATATTCTTTAACTAATCCTAATGTTCCATTCTTCACTTTTGCTTTAATATCCCCTTCTTTCTCATTCTCTCTTTTGCTAATTATTAATACACATGATTTTCGGGGATTGTTGTTGATTGTGAACTGCTATAAGATCTCTAAGCTATGACAACTACTTATAGAACGTTCTATGCCTTCTTTCCCTCCTGTAGAAAACATAATATCCTCTACAAATACCAATGATTAAATTCAAATATTCCTTACCAACGTTATATTTTACTACTAATACTATTCACTTTGTCAGTCACGATATTGCATAGCTTGGGTCCATATATATTTCCTTGTCTTACTTTTCAATCATTTTTTTTGTGATACCTGCTGGACAGTCGATGTCTGCTCTAACTTTCTCTTTCATTTCTCAATTATCGGTGCTTCTATATGCATCACAAACCATACACACGTTGATCCACCAAAATGGGCAATAAAGTTGATTACTACATTCAGTGTTAGCAGATGATTAGCCATTGGCCTTCCTTCAATGCTTCGACACCGGAACCTACCCATCTCTCAGATTTTTCCATCCACATTTTCTCACATATCTTGCCAATTATGCTTGTAATAAATATTATACTTTTTTTTTCTAAATCCATTATATTTCCCTGTGTATGGACTGAAAGTATCTACAACTCTTCTCACTTTTTGGGGGGATAGTATGTAGTTATTAGGTTGGCCACGGCACCTGCTAACCGTTGATATACTGATATACTACCTGCCACTAGAGAGTTATGGGGTCCTTTTACTGGTCAGACGGTACTACATTGGATCCTTCTCTCTGATTACTGCTTGTTTTACCTTTGCTTACATATACACCAAATAGTCTGGCATAGTTTTTACATATTCTCCTCTGTATTCATAAACCGGACAACACTGAGATTTCCATGCAATTCTTCTTCTCTCAATTGGTCAGTGTAATTGGTCTGTGGTTAGTTTCATCTTGGTAAGGGTAGAAGAGACTCTTTAGCTATGGTAAGCAGCTCTTCTTGGAAAAGGACATTCCAAAATCAAACTACTGTTCTCTAGTCTTCGTTAGTGCCATAGCCTCCGTACAATAGTCTTCCACTGTCTAGGATTAGAGTTCCGTTGCATGAGGGTACATTCTGGCACGCTGTTCTATCTTATTTCTCTTTCTTTTGTTTTAGTAAAGTTTATAGTGTATCGAGCAAAAAATCGTTTCATTTTGTTACTGTTATTAAAATATTCTAGTTTTCTTTATTTTCATTCCTCACTGGGTTACTTTCTTTGTTGGAGCCCTTGGGCTTATAGCATATCCTACTTTTCTAACTATGGTTGTAGCTTAGCAAGTAATAATAATAATAATAACAATAATGATAATAATAATAATAATAATAATAATAATAATAATAATAATAATAATAATAATAATAATAATAACACATAGATTTTCTTTTATTTATCCCTATCATTTTTATCATCACATTGTTAAAACCTTGCCAGTCTATTGTGTACTTGTCTTCCAGGTTTTTTACGGGGACCGTTTATAACTTATTTTTCCTTTTTTTCTAGATCTCACTCTGTCGCTTTCTGACAGGTATTCATCAAACAAGTTGTTCATTTCTTCTAACAAGATATTTTCTTTAGTCAGGGGAGTTTCTGGCTTAAATAAATCTCTATGAAATGGTTCATATTCTTTCTTTAGTCCTTAAACTTCCTCTATTTTTTCTCTATCCTTTCTTTGTATAAATGTACAGTTACTGGTATCTTTTCGATGGACTTTCTTCTATAAACAAATAATCCTCAGATATTCCAACAGACTTATTCCCTACAAAGAATCGGTATAATAACTACCTCATTTTGTTGCTTACTCCCCCTCTCTTGCTATGGCAAACCAAAACAGGACATGATTGGTAAAGAAAGTGTATTAAGTCAATCCGTTACCCTCCTCACTTTAGTCTTCTAAATACTTTCTAATATATGCCCCCACAAACATTCACCTGACTTTCATCATTATCTGTTCATATTTGGAAACAGGAATTTTATTTCGAGTATCGTGTCTATCATTCACTCTCTCATTTAGTATTCCATGTAGCTGTTATTTTTTTTTATGTTATTTAGATTTTCATTTATACTCTTTATTTGATATATCATGTTCTATACCAAAGTGTCACTTATTTTTTTTAACAATTCATCCAATTCATCCATAGCATTTTTTTTTTACAAAAATATTCATTATTATTATTATTATCATTATTATTATTATTATTATTATTATTATTATTATTATTATTATTATTATTATTATTATTATTATTAGCTAGGCTACAACCCTACTTGAAAAAAAGTAGGCTATAGGCCCAAGGGCTCTAATAAGGACAAAATATCCCTGTTAGGAAAGGAAATTAGGAAAAAAATAAGCAGCAATGAAAATAAATTATTTTAAGAACAGTAACAACATTGAAAGGAATCTTTCATGTATAGAATATAAAAAGAGACCCCTGTCAGCCTTTTCAACATAAAAACATTTGCTCTAGGTTTGAGCTTTTGAAGTTCCTCTGATTCAACTACCTGATTAGGAAGATGATTCCACAACTTGGTAACAGCTCGAATAAGAAATCTACAAGACTGAACAGCGCTGAGACTCGTGATGGAGAAGGCACGGCTATTAGAATTAACTGCATACCTTTTACTAAAAACATAATGCTATTGTCCAGGAAGATTTTAATACAAAGGAGGGTCAGAATTGTGAAAAAAAAAACTTATGCAACCTGCAAAACGAAATAATTGAATGAAGGTGCCAGAGATTAATGTATACATAAGAAATAAGATATTTAATAGACTGTAAGTTCCTGTCCAAAAAACTAAGATAAGAATCACCAACTGAAGACCAGACAGGAGAACAATACTTGAAATAAGGTAGAATGAAAGAATTTATACATTCTTCAAAAGACATTGATCAACGAAAATCTAAAAAAAATTCCCAATAACCTAGTCTTTTCTGTGCAATTGAAGAAGTGACATACATAATGTTTTCCTCAAAAGTAAATTTTCTGTCGACAATCACATATCAAATTTAAAAAGAGTCATAAGAAGTTAAAGATGTGACGGGCCGAGAGAGGGTTGTGAACTCAAAGGCAGGATGCAATCAACTGAGTTGTTTATTAAGGAACACTCACCTTTATATACAAAACCTCAAGGCAACAGGACATAACATGTTCGAGAGACAGACAATGTTACAGAGCAAAACCGGAGACATGATCATTCAGGTTCTTTTTAGTGCGAGGGAAGAGCGCAGATACAAGCATAATATATACAAAAGGAATTATGTACAATTGTGTGACACACGGTTGGTACATGGTACCCCCCCTAAAAATGACATACTGTACATGTTGAATAGGGCGCACTGATCTAGAGAGGCGAACTGTAGGCGGGTCATCTGGCAGAAGATAAGCAGGTTTTAGACGATCAATGGAGACCCAGTCTTCTTTGCCACGAATGTTTAGTAGGAATGCTTTTGGACTGCGTCGGATCACAAGGAAAGGGCCCGTGTAAGGGGGCGTTAGTGGTGGCTTGCTAGTGTCGTTGCGCAGGAAGACGTGCATTGCAGAGTGCAAGTCCGTTGGTATGTGATGCTTCGCTGGGGGCTTGTAAGTCTGGCGGCACGGAGTAAATTTTGCCACGACGTGACGTATGCGCTGGAGATCGTCGGAGGAGGTTGTAGAAGGAAAAAATTCGGCAGGGACGACCAACGGGTCGCCATACACCATTTCAGCTGCCGAGACGTCGAGGGCGTCTTTAGGAGTGGTCCTTAGTCCCAGGAGGACCCAGGGAAGCTGAGTAAACCAGTTGCAGTCCTTGCAGCGGGACACCAAAGCTGCTTTGAGGGTGCGATGAAAACTTTCAACCATTCCATTGGCAGCGGGGTTGCAGGCCATTTTCTGATGTAGGGTGATGCCCAGGAGATTCGCTAAAGACGTCCACAATTGAGAGGTGAAAGTGGTTCCCCTGTCAGAAGTAATATGCTCAGGGATACCGAACCTTGAAATCCATCCAGAGAGTAATGCAGATGTACATGAGGCGGACGTTGCAGTTTCCATGGGAATGGCTTCAGGCCAAAGAGAGGAGCGGTCGATGACGGTAAACAGGTAACGATGTCCTTGTGATGTGGGTAGGGGGCCTACAACGTCGACGTGAATGTGTGCGAAACGACACTGAGGTTGAGGAAAGGTGCCCACTCCTGAATCCGTGTGTCGATGTACTTTGGAAGTTTGGCAAGAAGTACAGGCGCGGACCCAATCATTAGCATCCGTAGAAATGCCGTGCCAAATGAACTTTGCCTTCAGCAGCTGTGCAGTAGAACGGCACGAGGGATGTGAAAGGCCGTGAATGAAATCAAACACCTGTCGGCGCATAGGGAGCAGGAATCCAAGGGCGCGGTCTACTAGTACTGACGTCACAGAGGAGGGTGGTGTTGGAGTCTTCGAGGGGAAAGTCTTCCCAACGGAGGGACGTGCAGGATGTCCTACAAGCTTGATACTCTTGAGCCCGTCGTTGGGCTTCAGCCAGGGCGTTGTAATCCAATCCCAGTTGAACGGCAGCCAACATGTTTCTTGACAGGGCATCGGCAACGGGATTAATTTTCCCATGGACGTATTGAAGGGTGCAATTGTATTCAGCCACGGCGGAGAGATGTCGGCGTTGACGGGCGGACCAGGCGTCAGACTGTCGAGTGAAGGCGTGCACCAGAGGCATGTGGTCTTTGCGAATGACGAAGGGCGTACCTTCTAAGAAATGGCGAAAGTGACGGACAGCCAGCAATTCTCGATCGAAGGTAGAATAACCCGATTCTGCCCTTGACAGTTTTATGCTGAAGAAGGCCAATGGGCGGGGGGAGCCTTTGACCACCTGCTCGAGTACTGCACCAATAGCGACATCGCTGGCATCGGTAGAGAGAAGGAGAGGGGCGTGTGGAATAGAAAAAGTGAGAGCCGCAGCAGTTGATAGGGCCTTCTTTGCATTGCAGAAGGCTGCTTCTTGAAGGGGACCCCACTTCAGATCCTTTGGCTTGCCCTTGAGGGAGGCTAGAGGGGAGTAAGAGTGGCGGCAATGGCTGGCAGAAAACGGTGATAATAGTTGATCATGCCCAAGAATTCCTGCAGAGCTTTGACGGTCGAGGGCGCGGGGAAGTTCTGAACAGCTGCTACCTTCTCAGGGAGGGGATGGACTCCTTCAAGAGTGATACGGTGCCCTAAGAACGACACTTCGTTGGCGCCAAAGGTACACTTGTCGTACCGGACTAAAAGGCCGTTTTGTTGCAGGCGGTCGAGCACGATGCGCAGGTGACGGAGGTGTTCCTCTTTTAAGGAGGAGAACACAAGTATGTCGTCCACATAACATACACCGAAAGGGAGGTCCCCTAAGATGCCATCCATGAGACGTTGAAACGTTGCCCCAGCATTACGAAGGCCAAAACAGGAGTAATTGAAGGTGTATGTACCAAACTGAGGGGTGATGGCGGTCTTGGGGATGTCTTATCGGTCATAGGCACCTGATAATACCTCTTCAGGAGGTCGAGCGTAGAGAAAACCTTCGCTTTGTGCAGGTAGGAGGTCACGTCGGCAATGTTTGGGAGGGGGTAGTGATCCGGTTCTGTTTGCATGTTCAGGCGCCTGTAATCCCCACACGGACGGAGGGAGCCGTCTTTCTTCAGAACGATGTGTAAGGGGGGCGACCATGGGCTAGAGGCCTTCTGGCAAAGGCCCATTTCCTCCATTTCGGTGAACGTCTGTAGTGCGGCTGCCAATCGTTCCGGTGCCAGACGTCTGAATTTTGCGAAGACTGGGGGTCCCGTCGTCTTGATATGGTGATAAATACCGTGCTTGGCAGGAACCGTGGGCGTTTGGCGAAGTTCTGGACGGGAAACTTCCGGGTACGACGTGAGGAGGTGGGCGTAGGCATTCGTGGGTGCGCTGATGTGGAGAGCGAGGTTAGAGGGGGCGGGTTGAAGAGGTGTCGACAAGAACGAGTCTGCGTTGACCAATCCTTTGTGGGCGGCATCGACCAAAAGGTGGAAATGAGAGAGGAAATCCGCACCGAGGATTGGCGTTGTGACGTCAGCAACGAGAAATTTCCAATTGAATTTACCGTTTCTGAACAATAATGTGAGGTTCTCGTAACCGTAGGTGGGTATCGCAGATCCGCTGGCAGCTACCAAGCGGACGTCGGCAGATGTAGGCAGACTACGTCGTACCTTGAACAGTTTCCTTGGCAAAAGAGAACGACAAGCACCCGTGTCTACCAAAAATGGCACGCCCGTTCCTGCATCCTGTAAAAAGAAAAGATTAGAAACATGGGAGGCCACCGCCACAAGCGATGGCCTACTTACACGTTTTTTTGGCCACTGACAATCCTTGGCACATCTCTTCGCGGTTGGCCCGAATCTGAAGTGGTAGTAGCAAAACTGCGGCGGATGGGAGGTAGTAAGTAGCTGTAGAAATCGTTCGTTGGAGCGCAAGCGATTGGTGGGTGGTGAGCGGCTTTGTCGCTGCTTCGGCACGTCACGGGGTAGGCGTGTATGTCCTACGGCATTCGTGTCAGCTTCGGTTGACGTTGAATAGGCATCTTCTTTGTCAGGGGTGGAGGCGTTGATGGAGGTCTTGAAGTGGCTGTCCATAAGGGGGTCGGCTTTGGTCATCAAGTTCTTCATGGGTAAACTATCGACATCGGGTATGGCAGCGCGTACAGGTTTGGGTAAACGGCGTATCCAAAGGGCACGAAGTAGGTTCACCTCACGAGGAGAGCCGTCTGCGGCAGGTTGAAGGCTAGCGATACTGGTCATTTCCCTGAGGGCAAGCGAAGCCCTTTGGTCCCCCAACGGTTGTTGCGAGAGCTGAAAAAGCTTTGCTATACGGGCGGCTGGCGACGGCGAGTACTGCTGCAGAAGGTATGTTTTGAGGGCGTCATACGCTATTGGGGTGTCTCCTTGTTCACAAAGCCAGTCGGATATTTCTGGGAAGGTGTCCTCGGGTATCGCCGCGAGAACATAATCCTCTTTGGTGGTTGAGCGAGTCACGCCCCTGATACAAAACTGGATTTCTGCGCGCTGAAACCAAGCAAACGCCTCTCCGCTGGCAAAAAATTAAAGTTTGAATGGAGCGGCCGCAGCACCAACTGCCGTAGAGCCCGCCATAGTACCAACGATGGAGGGGCGAGGGGGTGGGGGTGGAAGGCGGTGGGAGCGAGTCGACTTCCGGGGTCACCAATGTAATGGGCTGAGAGAGGGTTGTGAACTCAAAGGCAGGATGCTATCAACTGAGTTGTTTATTAAGGAACACTCTCCTTTATATACAAACCTCAAGGCAACAGGACATAACATGTTCGAGAGACAGACAATGTTACAGAGCAAAGCCTGACACATGATCATTCAGGTTCTTTTTAGTGCGAGGGAAGAGCGCAGATACAAGCATAATATATACAATAGGAATTGTGTACAATTGTGTGACACACGGTTGGTACAACACCTTTTCAAAGCTGCGATCCGTATCTTGAGGAGCCACTGTCATCGACCTACTTAAAATTCTACTTCGTGTTCTGTTATAATTCAACTTCATGCCCCATAATTTACATTATGCACTAATTCTAGGTATTTCTTTATTAAGGGTTTCAGACACCTCAGATCTATATTCTTGAAATAAAATTGATGCAGAGAGAATAGCATCATCTGCATATGCAACGAGCTTGTCTTCAAGGCCAAATCCCATACCATGTGTATATAGTATGAAAAGTGATGGGCCAAGAACACTACCTTGACGAACACCAGCTACTACATTCCTATACTCACTATGGTGCCCATCAACAATAAGTCTCTACGATCTATTACTTAAAGATTAAATAATGATGCTAAAAAAGACTTGCCCACTCTAACTCTTTGAGTTTGAAAAGAATGACTTCATGATTAGAATGGTCAAAGCCAGCGCTAAAATCAAGGCCAATCATACAAACTTCCTTACAACAATCAATGGATTTATGTACATCAAGAGATCTGCCTTGATGTACAGAAATCCTTTAATTATTGTAAGAGCATCACATGCTCCAAGACCTTTACGAAAGCTAAATTGTAAACTAGAGAACACATGACTACTTTCTGTAAATCTATTTCGAAGCTTTGTTAAAAAAAAAAAAAGATTTAGATAATATAAGAGTTAAGGAAATTCGGCGGTAATCAGCTAGATTTGATGTACCACAAAAGCATTTACAAAATTTTGTCATTCTTTTTTCCCAGAAGCTTTCTTCTGCAATACCCAACATACACCAATGTGTTAACTCTAGCCTTAGCTTTTCACAAATACTATTAATTTTCAACATTGTTCCAGTTCGACATTGCATACATTTTAATCTAGATTACTTTTTTTCTTGTAACAAGGAAAATTTCCAATCATCATTCTTTACCTGTCATCGCCTATATTGCCTTAACATACTGGTCGTCCTCTGTGTTTGCCAATGTTTATATAAACCCCAAACACTATAATATACCTACATTCTCTTCCTTCTAACACATGGCATATAAAATTACATACGCCCGAGGTTCATGCATAGTAATTATACCATTATGTAGATGTGCACTCATTCTCACCAAATTACCTGCTTCCATATCTTTCGCTACCTATCCATGCTTGTTACAGAATTCTCAGCATTGAAACTTTTACATAGAAACCTCTCTTTTCATGAGATTAACTATATGCATTCTTTGGTTACCTATGGCCCTATTTTCTACACGTTGGTTTTCACTTGACTATGTTCATCCCATTAAAATCCCTACAGATATTACTAATGACTCACAACCCTATGATATTCACACCTGGGTGTAAAGGCATGTATTTGTTCACAA
>NC_090736.1:122363060-122368060 GCF_036898095.1 Palaemon carinicauda
GCGTATCCTGTTGCTAAATTAATTTTTTTTTCCTAATTTACTTCGATAATAAAATTATGTATATATATATATATATATATATATATATATATATATATATATATATATATATATATATATATATATATATATATATATATATATATATATATATATATATATATATATATATATATATATATATATATATATATATATATATATTACATTACTAAATATTCGAGTATTCTAATACAAGCTATAGCAAGCATTTATTTCTAATTTAATACTGAAGTGAATTTTAACCGTCCCCCACTCTCTTCCCTGGTATACAGTATTTATATATCAATGACAGATATGAATATCAGCATCATTTAGTTTTGTTATGTTTATTCGTTATTTATTTGCGTGCGTATTCCTGTTGCTAAATTAATTTTTTTTCCTAATTTACTTCGATAATAAAATTATCAGGAGAGTAAGCTCAATTCCCAGAAATCTCTGATATGGCTTTTCTATCAGTAACTTTGGATCTGTTCACTATTTGAGTAAAACAATACTGTTTATTTATAAAGGAAAATTAAATGGGATTACGTAGTGATTTTGTTGTTATGATTTTTACTCGAAAGAAATTTTTAATACTGAAATGTGATATAATTAACTAATGTACGTGGCATGGAAATTCCGTAATTCTATAATTGTTTAATAAGTTTACCTGTTCTAAATGTAGTTTATGTTGCAATCAAAGCGGAGGTTTTGATTTGCGAGGTAAATTGTTTCTATAGAAAATAGTAAAGTAGATAGGATAAATCCAGAAAAAAAAAGAAAATCTTCAAAAGAAAAAAAGAAAAACTAGTCTTTTCTTATGAAGAATGTCTAATTATTCTAATATGAAGACATCATCAAGGTTTGATGATATAAAACTTTGTGTTTATAAAAACATTAAAATTTTGATAAAGATACAGTATACGGTTCGTCCATAACTTCTATTTTATGGTATTATGCATTTTCATTATTTTGGTTTTATTTATATTATTGATCAGTCTTACATATGTGCTTTCTCTATTAAAGTCTTTTATGATGTTTTATAATTAGTCCTCGCATTCATTAGACACAACTATAGCATCTGGAAATCTTATGCTTGTTAAGGTAGTCTCGATTGATATTAATTCTTACATATTACCAATCTGAAATATTAAAAACTTTTAGGCATGCTGTGAATCAATTGGGATAAATGGTGTCTCTCTGTCTAATTCTTTCTCAATTGGAATTTTCTCTATATCTTTAGGTAGCTTTAGGATTGCTGTACTTGCTGTATATGTATATACAATTGTTCAATCATAAAATTTATCTATCCCTTACCCTACAAAGGCTTCGATCACAGCAAAATTAGTTACAGTATCCAAAGCATTCTCATAATCAATAAATCCCATACTCAGTGTTTCGTCATACGATGTTCATTTTTCCATTAGCTAGTTAGTTACATGGATATACTCAGTTGTTGAATATCCATTTCTTAAACCTGCCTGCTCTCTTGGTTGATTAAAGGCTATATCCTGGACCAGTGTTCAAATTCCGGCGGGTCTGATACTTTAGTCTTTGAGTGATTTCACCTGGGGTTCTGATCCCGAGGTCGTTAAGAGAATCCAGACTTTGATGTATTAATATATATATGGCTTATTTGGAATATGAAAAACACGTTTAAATATGCAAAAGTTACCATATATATATATATATATATATATATATATATATATATATATATATATATATATATATATATATATATATATATGTATATATATACATATATATATATATATATATATATATATATATATATATATATATATATATATATATATATATATATATATATATATATATATATATATATATATATATATATATATATATATAGATTTGTGTATGTCTGTGTTTGTGTCTGTGTAAGTGTGTGTGTGTTCGTGTTCTATGCCACAGTCTATGGAAATACCCTGGGGCTAAGTTATTCACAGACATGAAATAATTACATGTTATTTGATTGACAGTAATTCTATTTACACAACAAAAGGAACGGCATGATTTTCGAATTATCGCAGATAATTTCTTAAAAATCAGAAGACCAACGGCAATAAAACCCAACCATGTAAGCTACCACCAGGACCCATACACTGTATTGGTCCTGGCTACCACAAAGCATTCTGCTTACGTTTTCTTCCAGGCTGAATGACTGAGCGAGTGAGTGATTTTATCCGGAATTACTGAAAATAATGCAAATTAAAGGGTTAACAGAGTCGGTCTGCTGAGCTGCATAATTGGAAGAAAAATAGATACCGCAAGGAATTGAAAACCCCTCAACTGATAATATTTTTTTTCTTTGTGTATGTTTTTATTACATGCATAACATTCCATTGTCTTTCTATCGCATTTTACTCCCAATTCTTGGAGGAGTTGTAGACACATCTCTCACCAGTAATTGATGGAAGAAGAATTGACACTTCTACAAGTTGAGATTTAATTAAGTTGTCATGCCGAAGCCAGAACAGGACTCTTATTTTTGCGTTTTACGCATTCTTCTTCTTCTTCTTCTTCTTCTTCTTCTTCTTCTTCTTCTTCTTCTTCTTCTTCTTCTTCTTCTTCTTCCTATTATTATTATTATTATTATTATTATTATTATTATTATTATTTAGGAATGACATTTCCGATGAACAGATTTTATAGAAATAATATCAATTTCAGCAAGAATGTTTATTACTATTATTATTATTATTATTATTATTATTATTATTATTATTACTTAG
The DNA here is from genome assembly GCF_036898095.1 of Palaemon carinicauda. Taxonomy (NCBI): domain Eukaryota; kingdom Metazoa; phylum Arthropoda; class Malacostraca; order Decapoda; family Palaemonidae; genus Palaemon; species Palaemon carinicauda. Next base: position 122,365,841 of record NC_090736.1, read on the forward strand.
GAATGACATTTCCGATGAACAGATTTCATAGAAATAATATAAATTTCAGCAAGAATGTTTATTATTATTATTATTATTATTATTATTATTATTATTATTATTATTATTATTATTATTATTATTATTATTATTATTATTCAGGAATGATATTTCCGTTGAACATGTTTCATAGAAATTATATCAATTTCAGCAAGTATGTTTGGTATTATTATTATTATTATTATTATTATTATTATTATTATTATTATTATTATTATTTCTTGGTAGGAGACCCTCCTTTAAACAGGTGGAGTTAAATACTATGGCTGCATCGGCAAAATTCAATTTCTTGTCCAACTTCTCGATCCTTCGGACAATTCTTTTTTCAGGATTGCTACATTCAGCTAGCAAGTTGGCGAAGCTCATCAGGGTGAAGCAAACAAATCAGGTTAAGGCTGGATGTAATTAATACAAGTACAAGTAATACTCGAAAATTACAACAGGTAAAGTCAAGTGTGGGTTGCGACGCGTTTTAGAACAGCTTGCTCCGTCTTCAGGCGAGAAGTGAGGCTCTGGCTTCTTCTTCTTCTTGGGGTATTAGAACCAGCACTTGTTGTTGGCACGGGCCTTTTCCTTGGTTGGCCCGTAGAGGATCTGTTGTTGTTGTTGGGGTATTAAAGCCAACACTTGTTGTTGGCACGGGCCTTTCACTTGGTTGGCCCGTAGTTCCTCTCTGGTTGTTGTTGTTGTTGTTGGGGTATTAAAGCCAACACTTGTTGTTGGCACGGGCCTTTCCCTTGGTTGGCCCGTAGGTGATCTGTAAAAATTCTAAGGTGATTGCATTAAATGGAAATTTGAAAGGTTTTTAGTACTAGAAAAAGATGTGGATAGGGTAAGGATGATGGCGGTAGTAGTAGAGGGCCATCATTTCTCGGATAGTGGTAGTTTGAAAATTGGGGGTGTAAGGCTTTTGAAGATTAGAGAAAAACGGTGCAGGTGGGGTTGTCCAACCCTTTACTCCCTAGGGTTCCTGCAGAGAGATTTTTAGTAGTAGGTTAGTTGAGAAGTTAAAGGGGATGACGTGAATAGAGCCTTACAATGAGGGGATGAGATGGTGCATGAAATGATGAGGTCTTAGCTTGGTGGAGGTAGTGTTGAAAGCAACTGCGCGTGTGTGTCTATGCTTTCGACAATTGCTTTTGCCAGTGTGGCCGCTTCTTGCTATTCTTCTTCTTCTTGGGGTATTAAAGCCAACACTTGTTGTTGGCACGGGCCTTTCCCTTGGTTGGCCCGTAGTAGCTTCTTGCTAGATCTGGGTCCTTATATATCCCAGCTCTGGTTCGTAGAGAGGGGCCTCGAATTTTGATTGGTCGAGCGGAGGTTGTAAGTTCGGGTGGCAGATGTACGACGAGCTCTGCTCGGCCTCCCAGGCTGAGAGGTAGGAAGGAATCCTGGATCCTGATTGGCCAGGACGCATGCCGAGCCAGCCAAAAAGTCAGGCAGGCTCCTCTCTCGCTCAGTGGACTGGGCCGAGAGAGGTATCCGAGCTCCCTGATTGGCTGAGGCGCGCACCAAGACGGGCTCAAAGTCAGTCAGCCCATTCCTACGCTCAGCAGGCTGTTATTATTATTATTATTATTATTATTATTATTATTATTATTATTATTATTATTATTATTATTATTATTCAAGAATGATATTTACGATGATCAGGTTTCATAGAAATAATATCAATTTCACCAAGAATATTTGTTATTATTATTATTATTATTATTATTAATATTATTATTATTATTATTATTATTATTATTATTATTATTATTATTATTATTATTATTATTATTATTATTACCTCTGCTGAGTAGGTATTACAATCGAGTCGGTTTATGTATTTGTATGTCTATGGACATCTGACTTTAGACAGGATTGCGTCAAAAGTATTTGACGGATTTTAATAAAATTTTCACCGATAATAGATCTTGTATCATGGAAGACACCATTAAAAACTGGAGATGATACGGATTTGGAACCGGATTTTAGATTCAGTTCTTTTTATTTTTGTGTGTTGAGGATAAGATTACGTTAAGTCTACTGGACGGATTTTGACGAAATATCCAACACTGATAGACCTTAGGCAATGGAAGACTCCATTGATCTTTTGCCTATTAAGAAGTCTTAGGTTGATATTATTATTATTATTATTATTATTATTATTATTATTATTATTATTATTATTATTAT
>NC_090736.1:122373060-122393060 GCF_036898095.1 Palaemon carinicauda
AGAGTTATATATATATATATATATATATATATATATATATATATATATATATATATATATATATATATATATATATATATATGTGTGTGTGTATATATATATATATATATATATATATATATATATATATATATATATATATATATATATAATAGATAATTCAGATGGCTAAAAAATTTAATTTTAGTACATATATTAAGATGATATAAACTTTTTACAAAATATCACTTAATGCAATAAAGCAGTATCACGCAGGTTTCACTTTATATATTTTAAATAATTCAATTCTACACTCACCTGTACTTAATCTGGAGAAATCTCAATAGTACTTTATTCGTTTAAAGGAATACAATAAGTGCTTCTTTCAGACAAGAAACCCAGTCCATATTATACAATTGGTTTTGATCAACGGATTAATGCAATTAAATAACGATAAGAACAGGTTTGTACAATTTTAGGCTTGAAAACGTCGATTATAGTGAATTATTTACACTTGAAGTATAATTCTCACAATAAGTGATAGTAGTAATCACTTTATTAACCATCAGTTCCACAATAAAAATTTTACTAGATTACAATACTTTTAGTAATCGACTGATTGATAAAACATTGATTATGAAGACTTCTCAACAATTGGAAAATTACTATCACAGTAAATGGTATTCCTAATCACTTCTGTAAAAATCAGCTATTTATATGTAAACACAATAGTTGATTATTGTGATCAGACATCCTACATGTAGGCCTGCGTGATATTCAGTGTATTTAAATTTCTGCATTAAAGAATCAGAAGTTTGGAATTCCTTTTTTTTTTTTTTTTTTTTTTTTTTTTTTTTTTTTTTTTTTTTTGAAGGCTGGAGAGCTAGTATCTTACTTCATCTGGTGATGCATGAGACCAGTCATTGTATTTTAGAGTTGACTGTTGAAGAACTCTCAGTCTTTCAAGGATTTCTCACTTTGACGTATCTTCATCCCCAATTCAACCACAAATGTCCATTGTGTGTGTGTGTGTGTGTGTGCGTATATCCTCTAAGCACATGCATTGGGTTCCTTTTCCCAATATAGGATAAGGTGCATGTTGAATCCCATTCCATTAGAACATGGAGTGCAGATAATACTATTCATACTTGTCAATAAAGCCTTGCAACACTCCTCTAAACAGGAATGATCTTCATTTGCATCACTTTTTCCTGAGATTCTATCACAATCCTTTTAATGATCACGAGCAGCATGATAGTTATGGAGAATGAGTCCTGTGTCTGCTTATTTGTGGTTAGAACAAACATCTTGTTTCTATACAGAGAGGTTTATTTGCTGGCACTATTAATGCTTGGATTGTGTCAGAAACCTATTTGAACCTCCCACTCCCGAAAAAATAAACAAGGATAGGACCTAAATTTGTTTGCCTGTATTTATATATATATATATATATATATATATATATATATATATATATATATATATATATATATATATATATATATATATATATATATATATATATATATATATTCTTCGATATTACATTCTCCCAAGTTAATATCTTTGACAACAATGACAAGTCGATCAAACTTGTTTCTATATGCATTAAAAAAAAATACTACTCAAACATTTGTTGTTTCAGACAATTTGGCATTTTTTAATTTTTTTTTATTTTAGTTTTTACCATATAACCGAAAACTTCTTCTAATTTTGGTGTTGAATAATATTTTTACATTGGCATACCATATACTAAATTGTATTACATAACTTGACTTACTTGATTTTAAATTATATCAATCACTGTCTGATTAGACTTTTAACCCTTTTACCCCCAGGCTTTTTGGAAATTTCCAACCCTTAACCCCCAAGGGGTTAGTTTTTTCCCAGCACATGTTGGTGTATATTTCTTTTAAATTGCTCTAACAGCCTTAATTTTTGTCATAGAGAGGTCAGGTTGGTCTCATTCTCTTGGAAAATGTCTGAATTTTCTCAAAAAATTATCAAAAATATGAAAAAAATAATTTTTATAGCATTTTTTTGCAAGGAGGTACCGGTACGTCCATGTGGGTAAAGGGATGGCTTTTGTGAAACGTACCAGTACGTCTTAATGTCTTTCTGTGTAATGTGAATTGTTAGATTTTAGGACTACTTACATGCTATATGTTTTTATCTGTTCTGTTCGCAAGATTTAGCTAAAAATTATATCAAGTTGAATTCATCCTAAAAATAGTATAGTTGAGGACCCATAATTGTAAGATTCTATGTACCTATACAATTTCAATTTCACATTTTTGCTTGAGATTTTATCCCAAATCTGTTATAAAGGATATTCCCAGAAAACAAAGTAGTAACATTTACAACAATTCCCTGGATTTTATAAAGATATTAAGATATAACTAATCAGCTACGAGAAAGTTGTAATTTTTCCCGGTAGGCTTCCATCAACTTTAAAATTTAAATAAGTTGTGGATCCTATCATCTCCATTATAGAATGGACCGTAGCAAAAAGGTTATAAGACAATTTAAGTGTATCAATTATCTAGTTTTACTACAGACGGGCCATATTCACCAACAATAGTATCAAACTTTGTATGTATTGGCAATTGAAAGTAATATTTTAATTGGCCATGAGGAGAAATTAGATCCTTCATTGGTAAACACGTCACGAAAAATTGTAGGATAATGGAAATAATGACTCTTAGATTGAATAATTCCATTATCATAGTGGTTTTTGTTTGTTTTTATCATGATAAACGACAGCAATTTATATATCCAGCTTATTCATATAGCTACATGATATGTCACCTTCAATTTCCAGGTCCTGTTTCCATCTCCTGCTAAGGAAACAAGTCTGGCTTTCTTCTGTTCATGTGATTTCCACTTTTGAGTCCCCTCCAACTATTTGCACCCTTCTATTCTTGGGAAAAAGAGGCTCTAGTTTTTCTCCTTTGATAATCTATAATTACTTTTTATTTCCAATCCTCTTTTACAAGAAATAAACATCGGTTGACAATAAATGAACCCAAAATTACACTCAACCTACTCGTATTAGTACATATATGCAATTGATTCTCAGATTAATTCATTTAGAACAGATTTTACACTTATAAAATGGATGCATGTCCAATTTGCAGCAGGAATCTACATTGTTTCATCACGAGTAAGGAAAGCAAAGAGCTATAGCGAAAGAGATATATAAAAGTAAATAGGTCGATGCTACGGATATCATATTCACAAGGGAGAAAATCGTAAAAAAAGCGGAATTGAGTTGCTTTGAACCTGACCTAATTCCGAAGAATCTTGCCTGTAATGTTTACGACCTAATTCCGAAGAATCTTGCCTGAAATGTTTACGACATAATTCCTGCGAGAATTTGCCTAGCTTGGATTTTCAAGATGTTGAAGAACAGATTTTTTTTTTTTTTATTCAAATGATCTAAGTTTTATAATTGAAAAATGTGTGGTAAGTACCCTTTTTTCAGAAATAATAGCGGTAAAATGTATTAATTAATATTGCGTCATTTAAACTAAGAAATTTTTAATAAGGTTATAACGCTTATAAGGAAAATATTTCCTAAATCACATCACAGAATATTAGATTAAAACGAGGGAGTTTATTAAACTTCTTATTAGAAACATGTCTTAAGCAGTTTTGTTGTTTGTTTGAGTTATTGTTCCTCTCTTGTTTCTAACACTAGGCATTCATTATTCAGTTTAGTTTTGGCTATACCGTTGGTAAAGGGATAACAATTATACTAATCCTAACAATACTACTACTAGTAATAATAATAATAATAATAATAATAATAATAATAATAATAATAATAATAATAATATGACACACATCCATATCTCGTATTTGTTTACAACACCACGCTCTCCATTTACTCCAAAATAATGCAATCCTGAAGTTCTCATCTTCTTGCACAGTAATTTGATGGTTATTTAAATTCTGTGAAAGCAATAATTAGCAAGATATGTTGAGGAAGGAGGAAGAGGTTATAAAAAGAAAATAGCTTGGCTTACTTAAGCCCCCCTGACACTTGCGCGCATTTTTGCCACGCACTGGCACGCATTGATGCGCGCCAGTGCGTGCCACTTTTTGGCACGCACTGGTGTTTTTCGCGCACTGTTCACGACCAGTTCACTCCAGTTCGCGCATCGTTCACGCGACGTTCACGCGATGGCACGAATTGGCACGCGTAGTTCGCGCATCGTTCACGACACGTTCACGCGAGTTCACTCATCATTCCGCATCGTTTCCGCATTGGTCACGCCAGTTCACGCCAGTTCACGAATTGGCCACTCCATATAAAAACGGGGCTTCTCCAACCCGAGGACATTCTTGGATTGGGTTCGGAAGAGACAACAATGCTTTCTGTCAGAGACACCATTGCATTGAGGAGAAGAAACGTATCTTTTTCGTTTGTATTTTTTGTTGCCCTTTATTTTAGTTTCAATAAAAAAGCATTTGATTTACATATAAATAGCAGACATGAAATATGTACAAGTATTAAGAAAGCATTTTATTTTAACATTAAAAGCAGCAAACATGAAAAGTTTTTAGGCTGTTGATTTTAAGGTAATAGAGAAAAAAGTGTGTTGAAATAAGAAATAATTTTATTTTTACATTAAAACTGCAAACAGAAAAAATTTGTTTTGCCCTTCATTTTAAGGTAATAAAGAAGAATAAGTATGTTGATGAAATAAAACATCATTTTATTTTTACATTCAAACAGCAAACTTAAAAATTTCTTGGGTTTATTTTTCAGTTCATTTTTATTCAAAACAAAAGTTTTGGGTCTTGATTGGTAATAGAGGAAAATAAGTGTGTGCATGAAATAAGACATCATTTTATATTTACATTCAAACAGCAAATATAAACAATTATTAGGTTTATTTTTCTTTCCTTTTCATTAATTTTTTCGTTTCCTTTTTGTTTCTCTTCATTATAAAGTTATAGAAATAGTTTGAAATAAGACATCATTTTATTTTTACATTCAAACAGCAAATATAAAAATTTATTAGGTTTATTTTTCTTTCCTTTTCATTAATTTTTTCGTTTCCCTTTTGTTTCTCTTCATTATAAAGTTATAAAAATAGTTTGAAATAAGATATAATTTTTTTTTCACATTAAAACAGCAAATATAAAAATTTATTAGGTTTATTTTTCTTTCCTTTTCATTAATTTTTTCGTTTCCTTTTTGTTTCTCTTCATTATAAAGTTATAAAAATAGTTTGAAATAAGATATAATTTTTTTTCACATTAAAACAGCAAATATGAAAATTTATTAGGCTTATTTTTCTTTCCTTTTCATTAATTTTTTCGTTTCCTTTTTGTTTCTCTTCATTATAAAGTTATAGAAATAGTTTGAATTTTTAAGATATAATTTTGTTTCACATTAAAACAGCAAATATAAAAATTTATTAGGTTTATTTTTCTTTCCTTTTCATTAATTTTTTCGTTTCCTTTTTGTTTCTCTTCATTATAAAGTTATAGAAATAGTTTGAAATAAGATATCATTTTTTTTCACATTAAAACAGCAAATATAAAAATTTACTAGGTTTATTTTTCTTTCCTTTTCATTAATATTTTCGTTTCCTTTTTGTTTCTCTTCATTATAAAGTACACGCCACTTCCCGCATCGTTCACTCCAGTTCACTCCAGTTCACGCCAGTTCCCTCACTGTTCACTCCAGTTCACTCCAGTTGGCGCATCGTTCACGGCCATTTAGTGCGTGCCAATGCGTGCCACAAACTTTAAACATTTCAAAGTTTTGGGCCCGCATGGCACGCATTGGTACGCTCTGGCACGCGAGTTTCCGCACTGTTCACGACATTTTCACGGCTCGTTCACGCGAGTTCGCGCATCAATGCGTGCCAGTGCGTGCCACGAATGCGTGCAAGTGTCAGGGGGGCTTTACTAAACGACTTGGAACTAACATTTCAACATGGTCAACCAAACAGAATTTGTGATGCCAGCGTACATAAACATAAGTTGGTGATGCCAGAGTACATAAACATAAGTTGGTGATGCCAGAGTACATAAACAGAAGTTGGTGATGCCAGAGTACATAAACAGAAGTTGGTGATGCCAGAGTACATAAACAGAAGTTGGTGATGCCAGCGTACATTTGATATATTGTATATTCAAAATATACTAAATTAAACATTGAGTTATTACTCAAAAGTTTCACTATTTGTAAATTTGCATATTTTATTGACACTTTTGAGTAATTATTCAATTTTTAATTAAGTATACTTTGAATATACAGTATATCAAATGTACGCTTGCATCACTAACCTCTGTTTATGTACGCTGGCATCAGAAATTTTGTTTGGTTGACTGTGTTGACATGTCAGTTCCAAGTCATTTAGTAAGGAAACCGAGCTATTTTCTTTTTAGAACCCCTTCCCCTATCCTCAACATATCTTGCTAATTATTGTTTTCCTAGAATCTAAATAACCATCTAATTACTGTGCAAGAAGATGAGAACTGCAGGATTGCATTATTTTGGAGTAAATGGAGAGCGGGGTGTTGTAAACAATTATCAAATATTTTTTTTTGTCTTAATTTTTTATTATTTTTTAACATCAAAGGGACCTCACTTCGTTTAATAGTTAAACAGATGATAATAATAATTTTTTAAAAAAATGGCACTTTCCCTTCTAAATGAAAACATATATAGAATATGTTGCCAACAGAAAACGCTAAATATCACATATACAATACTTCCTCTTTATATAATGAATGAGGATAAATGTATATTGCGTTATATTACTAATAATATCACACATAAACAAATAGAATGAGAGTAAATTGACGCAGTATTAAAGATATTTGACATATTGAATAAATGCTAGTAAAGAATCGTATACTTACAATCATAGAGTCATATATTCAAAGAATTATAAAATACCAAGACGGGAAATATGATGCAGGAAGACAAGCACAACTCCTATCACTTAACAAATATTATAACGTTATTTTATATAGAAGTTTCGAAAAACTTGAAAACTAATTATTTAAATTGTTATTGTCATAATTGCATATTGCCTCGTTGAAAACCTTCGTTTTGCTTAGAGTTAGTACTGAATTTTGTCTATTACAGAAAATTATATTTATTATTTTAAAGACATGGATCAGTACTGCAGGTTTGTTAAAACTATGCAGATTATATATTTTGAATAAATATTCGAAAACTTCTGTCTCGTTAAAGTCTTTAAAAGCTTATTTTCTATTCATTATATTCATGATATGATCGTGTATATGTACATTTTCTTTCCAAAAGATGTCAGATGTTTCATGTTTTGTATTTTAATTGCCATGCACATGTTACCCTCAATTTTCATATTTGGATTTATGTTTCTAAAGTCATGTATGGTTCATAATTTTTTTCCACTGCCTATTATCTCAAAACGAGCAATAAAATGGGATTTTGTTCGTCCATTTCAAAAATATCTTTTTGAACTTTATCTTCACGAACAAATAAACCATTCCAACAAATATTGAAATAAATGGTTAAAAAAATCTAAAACATATTGTATATAGATATAAGAACAAGTAAATATTATCAAATGAACCTATATTTAAGTACAGGGTAAGTAATTAAAGAGTTCGATGTATACTTTACAATATACAGTTGAACACATCGAGGACATCTTTTGCTGAGAAAAAAAAAATATAAATTCCTATATGAATTCCTTGATGTTTTGTCCTATTCTGATCTGTCATGCAAATGCTAGGCTATCCCCATGTCCTTTAATTCCATATTCACACTGCTTCTATAATCGGAAAGGTCGCCACATATTTCATTCATCTCTCGGTTTCAATTTAATATCAGGGTGGAGTGTAACTGTCATTGAAAATTTAAATGTTTCGACTACAGGACCCATTAGGAATATGATGTAACCTAAAATATTCTGATGGTTATTAGAATGATTTCTAAAAAGCCTAATGGGATATGCTTAAATTTTTCTTTAAAAATTATATATTTGTTGGATATCTAACCCTGTTTTGGCGCATCATGTACGCAGACATACAAACATGTTTGTGTGTAATGTTATAAAGAGTCTCTTCTATATGCAAATATATTTTCCTTCATTAATTCTGGTACTTTTCACGGAAAGCTAAGGAGACGCCAGACAGCTGCACACTGTAGAAATTTATGCTATGTTTACCAAAAGGTAAACTGCTGGGAACGCTTCCTGTGAAAAAATGACGCTTGGCATGTAAACGTGAGATCCAATCAATTTCATAAACTACTTCGAGTACATTTTTATTAATAAAGGTGTTTTTCAGGGACACTTTTAAGTAATTCCATTTTACAAAATATCAATATATTCAAATTTATCTGAGTTTCAAAAACCATTTTCAAACGCATGCGGGAGAAACTCAAGGTAGTAGACTACTACTACTACTACTACTACTACTCCAATTAATATTATTATTATTATTATTATTATTATTATTATTATTATTATTATTATTATTATTATTATTATTATTATTACTTGCTAAGCTACAACCTTAATTGGAAAAGTAGGAGCTCCAACAAGGAAAATAGCTCACTGAGGAAAGAGGAGAAGGAAAAATAGAATACTTTATGAAGAGTAACAACATTAAAAAAAATATCACCTATTTAAACTATATCAATTTTAGCAAAACCAGAAGAAGACAAATGAGAGAGAATATTGTCCCCTAGTGTACCCTCAAGCAAGAGAACTCTAACCCATGAGTGTGGAAGACCATGGTACAGAGGCTATGGCACTACCTAAGATTAGAGAACAATGATTTGATTTTTGAGTGCCCTTCTCCCAGAAGAGCTGCTTAGCATAGCTGAAGGGTCTCTTCTGCACTTAGAAAGGGGAAAGTGGCAACTGAATATTTACAAGAAGAATTGTTTAGTAATTTCAGTGTGGTCTGGTGTATGGGGACAGATGAGAATTTGTGAAGAATATGCCAGACTATTCAGTGTATGTGTAGGCAAAGGGAAAATTAACCGTAACACGAGAGAAGGATCCAATGTAGTACTGTCTGGCCAGTCAAAAGACGCCATAACTCTCTAGTGGTAGTATCTCAACGGGTGGCTGGCGCCCTGGCAAACTTACCATTAATACTACTACTACTATTACTACTACTACTACTACTGCTACTACTGCTGCTGCTGCTGCTACTACTACTATTGATATTAATGATAATAATGATATAAGCAAAAAAAAAAAAAAAAAATTCATAAAGATCTACTGCCATTTCTAAATGAATATCATTCGGGACAGGAATGAACACATATATGCTAGTAATCATTTGTTAGCAGGGATCTCATTTCCCACACTTTAGGTAATTGAAATTCCGCCGCAATTTCATTAGTGACTAAGACTAGATCCTAACTCTAATGAACCTAATTATGTTTTCATGGAGAGCAACGAGAATTAAGGTTGTCTACTTAATTAAGGTCTCTGAATTATCCTCTTTTATAGCGTATGCAATTGATCATTCATGACTGGCCATTCCGATCGGATGTTGTTTCGTGGAATGCTTTAATTATCAGTACCTGGTCTTACTTTACACTGCTTTAATCAGTGAATGAAGCCGAAGATAGGTCGGTAGTAGGCTGGACAGGGCACCAGCCACCCGTTGAGATACTATCACTAGAGAGTTATTGGGGTTTTTGCCTGGACACACAGTACTACATTGGATCCTTTTCTCTGGTTACGGTTCATTTTCTTTTTGCCTATATATTCACACACCAAATAGTCTGGCCTATTCGTTACATATTCCCCTCTGTCCTCATACACCTGACAACACTGAGATTACCAAACAATTTTTCTTACAGCACTGTAACTGTTCAGTAGCCACTTTCCTCTTTTTAAGGGTAGAAGACCCTCTTTAGCAGTGGTAAGCATCTCTTCTAGGAGAAGGACACTCCAAAATCGAACCATTGTTCTCTAATGTTGAGTAGTGCCTTAGCCTCTGTACCATGGTCTTCCACTGTCTTGGGTTAGAGTTCTCTTGCTTGAGGGTACACTCGGGCACACTGTTCTATCTTATATCTTATTTCTCGTCCACTTGTTTTGTTAAAGTTATTATAGCTTTTAAATTGATATGGTTGTTTTTCTTAAAATATTTAATTTTTCCTTGTTTCCTTTCCTCACAGCTATTTTCCTTTTTGGAGCCGCTGGGCTTATAGCATCCTCCTTTTCCAACTAGGGTTATAGCTTTGCAAGTAATAATAATGATAATAATAATAATAATAATAATAATAATAATAATAATAATAATAATAATAATAATAATAATAATAATAATAATAATAATAATAATAACGACGTATATGATTTTCAAAAGTAAGTTCGTATTGATTCTTCATTTTTGTTTAATTCATTTCACATTCTACCATGAATAACCAGTGAAAAAATATAATAGGAGTTTTAAAAGCTCTAATCTACTGTACAGATGCAATTATAATTTTCCATATTTTCTTAAAGATATTTGAGAAGACAATATTCAATACCTCATCCAAAAAAAAAATATTATGCGAGGCATAAGATGTTTTTTTTTTTTCACTAGAATTCGATGTGAAACTACATTTTATTTGTAAATGGAATTATTAATAATGTTTCCAAGAGCAACCAGTCGACGAGCTTAATTGTTTCACTCTTTACCCTTCTATAGATTTACGTATAAATATATAATCCAAATGTTACCGTCAAATATCATACTTCAGAGATCACAACATCTTCAATTACTCACCGTAAAGACCAGCAAATACATTTGTGTTTAACTTTGTACTTTTTAGAATTAATAACCTTATTTTCCTTTGGTAGGTACAGTTGGATTCTTTAATTCCGGTAAACTTTGCAGGAACCTTAGGCAATGTATATCAGCTGGACAATGTAGCAAGTTACACTGTGATTAGCAAAAGAGGAACTGTTGACAACGCTGCTGGTAAAACGGTCTCTGAACTTGTAAACACATGATGAAAAGCATATTTATTATATCATGAGGTGTTGCTCAGTAAATAACAATATTATTCTTTTTATATACCACTTCTAAACTTAATGTAAACGCTATTGATTACGTCTTTACATGGTTAGCTACCCTGCCAACAGTCTCTCTTTTGCTAAGCACAGCGTTACATACAACAATGACCAGCTGCCAGGCGTCTCCTTAGCTACCCGGGATATATACCGGAATCAATGAAACTGGTCAATCACCCAATGTAAACCGTGGGCAAGTGGTACAGCACTTAACTCCCATTGAATAGGTCTGTGGGTTGCTCCTGTAACAACCGCCAAGTGAGTTTAGGTAGCAACTGAGAGAAACTAACAGGTACGGTCAGAGACGACTAGATTCTCAGTTATCATGATGTTCGGTAAAGTGAAACTGCTTACTTCTCTTAATATTTGAATAATTTAGTGTTCGATCAAATAAGATATGGCTGTAAAGAAATTAAATGACTCTAAGAGAGAGAGAGAGAGAGAGAGAGAGAGAGAGAGAGAGAGAGAGAGAGAGAGAGAGAGAGAGAGAGAGAGACGCTCCTTTTAACCGAATGATGAATATTAAAACAAGTAATTGTCTAGGTATTATTTCCTTTACTTCAGTGATGAGATCCTCCATTGTGGCTGGTGGCATATTCTGTTAGGCTATCTACACGAAGTAGAGAGAGAGAGAGAGAGAGAGAGAGAGAGAGAGAGAGAGAGAGAGAGAGAGAGAGAGAGAGAGAGAGCTTATCCAGGTTATCAACAAATTTCTATAATGTCAGCTTGCGTTTTCACCATTGAGTCGAGTAAGGTCCATTTTGATTTAGGATCAATGGTAGGGGTGCCTGTATATATATATATATATATATATATATATATATATATATATATATATATATATATATATATATATATATATATATATATATATATATATGTGTGTGTGTGTGTGTGTGTATGTATATATATATATATATATATATATATATATATATATATATATATATATATATATATATATATATATATATATATATATATATATATATATATATATATATATATATATATATATATATAATATATATATATATATATATATATATATATATATATATATATATATATATATATATATATATATATATATATATGTGTGTGTGTGTGTGTGTGTGTTTGTGTGTGTGTGTGTGTGTGTTTGTGTGTGTAGCAAACTCACGATTCAGCTATCATGGTGGAGATGGATTTATTTCAAGTCTATGAACAGATTCATAAATTCTACAGGAATATGTACTGGGTCTTGTCATAAACTTTTTATCTCTCTTGATAGCTCAGTCGGTAGAGCCGTTGCTGGCATAGTTTCTGGCCCCCAGGGGGGGTAGGGGGGGGGGGTTCGAATCTCCACCCGGCCAGAAGCTTTTACCATAAAAGGAATTCCATGTGGATATATATTCCCAAGATAGTATTTGGTATTAAATGCCGTTTGTGGGTGATATTTACACACACACACACACACACACACACACACACACATATATATATATATATATATATATATATATATATATATATATATATATATATATATATATATATATATATATATATATATGTGTGTGTGTGTGTGTGTGTGTGTGTGTGTATGTGTGTGTGTGTGTGTGGGGTGTACGTGCGTGTGTGTGTATGTAGGTGTGGATTTGGTGGACGGAAACGTACAGTTGGAATTTTTCGTACCTTCTGTATATTAGATCTTAACCTATAAATATACGGTATAGATATCTACAGATATAATATGAAAGAAAAATATACAAGGAATACTCTAACATACACTTTAAACGACTTGGAACTGACATGTCAATACACTCAACCAAACAAAATTCGTGATGCCAGCGTACATAAACAGATGTTTGTGATGTCAGCGTACTTTTGATATACTGCATATTCAAAGTATACCTAATTGAAATGGAATAATTACTCAAAATTGACCATAAAATATGCAATTTACAAATTGTGATATATTTGAGTCATGACTTAATGTTTAATTTAGTATATTTTGAATATACAGTATATCAAATTACGCTGGCATCACGAACTTCTGTTTATGTACGCTGGCATCACGAATTCTGTTTGGTTGACTGTGTTGACATGTGAGTTCCAAGTCGTTTAGTTAGGAAGCCGAGCTATTTTCTTTTTATAACCCCTTCCCCCATCCTCAACATATCTTGCTAAATATTGCTTTCACATAATCTAAACAAATAACTAATTACTGTGCAAGAAGATGAGAACTGCAGGATTACATTATTTTGGAGTAAATGGGGAGCGTTGTGTTGTAAACAAATACCAAATATGGAGGCGTGTCATATTATTATTCTTCTTCTTATTATTATTATTATTATTATTATTATTATTATTATTATTATTATTATTATTATTATTATTATTAGTAGTAGTAGTAGTAGTAGTAGTAGTAGTAGTAGTAGTAGTAGCAGTAGTATAATTATTATCCTTTTACGAACGGCTTAGCCAAAACTAAACTGAATAATGAATGTCTAGTATTAGAAACAAGAGAGGAACAATAAATCAAACAAATAACAAAAAGAGCAGGAGCATAAACTTTTAGTCTAACCCAATAAACTGCTTAAGACATGTTTCTAGTAAGAAGTTTAATAAACTCCCTCGTTTTAATCTAAGATTCTGTGATGTAATTTAGGAAATATGTTCCTTATAACCGTTGTAAACCTATCAAAATTTTCTTAGTTTAAATTACGCAATATTAATTAATACATTTTACCGTTATTATTTCTGTAAAAAAGGCACTTACCACACATTTTTCACTTATAAAACTTGGATCATTTGAATAAAAAAAAAAAAAAAATCTGTTCTTCAAAATTTTAAAAATCCAAGCTAGGCAAATTCTCGCAGGAATTAGGTCGTAAACATTTCAGGCAAGATTCTTCGGAATTAGGTCGTAAACATTACAGGCAAGATTCTTCGGAATTAGGTCGTAAACATTACAGGCAAGATTCTTCGGAATTAGGTCGTAAACATTACAGGCAAGATTCTTCGGAATTAGGTCGTAAACATTACAGGCAAGATTCTTCGGAATTAGGTCGTAAACATTACAGGCAAGATTCTTCGGAATTAGGTCAGGTTCAAAGCAACTCAATTCCGCCTTTTTTACGATTTTCTCCCTTGTGAATATGATATCCGTAGCAACGACCTAGTTACTATTATATATCTCTTTCGCTATCGCTCTTTGCTTTCCTTACTCGTGATGAAGCAATGTAGATTCCTGCTGCAAATTGGACATGCATACATTTTACAAGTGTAAAATCTGTTCTAAATGAATTAATCTGAGAATCAAAAATGAATTAATCTGAGAATCAATTGCAAATATGTACTAATACGAGTACGTTGAGTGTAATTTTGTGTTCATTTATTGTTATTCTGATGTTTATTTCTTTAAAAGAGGATGTAAAATAAAAAAGTAACTATAGATTATCAAGGGAGAAAAACTAAAGCCTCTTTTTCCCAAGAATAGAAGGGTGCAAATAGTCGGATGGGACTCAAAAGTGGAAATCACATGAACAGAAGAAAGCAAGACTTGTTTCCTTAGCAGGAGATGAAAACAGGACCTGGAAATTGAAGGTGACATATCATGTAGCTATATAAATAAGCTGGATGTATAAATTGTTGTCGTTTATCATGATAAAAACAAACAAAAACCACCATGATTATAAAATTATTCAATTTAAGAGTCATTATTATCATTATCCTACAATTTTTCGTGACGTGTTTACCAATGTAGGATCTAATTTCTCCTCAGGGCTGATTAAAGGATTAATTTCAATTGCCACTACATACAAAGTTTGATACTATTGGTGGTGAATATGGTCCCTCTATAGTACAACTAGATAATTGATACTCTTAAATTGTCTTATAACCTTTTTGCTACGGTCCATTCTATAATGGAGATGATAAGATCCAAAACTTATCTAAATTTCAAAGTTAAAGGAAGCTAACCGGGAAAAATTACAACTTTTTCTTAGCTGATTAATTATATCTTAATATCTTTATAAAATCCAGGGAATTGTTGTAAAGGTTACTACTGTGTTTTCTGGGAATATCCTTTATAACAGATTTGGGGTAAAATCTCAAGCAAAAATGTGAAATTGACATTGTATAGGTACATAAAATCTTACAATTATGAGTCCTGAACTAAACTATTTTTAGGATTAATTCAACTTGATATCTTTTTAGCTAAATCTTGCAAACAGAAGGGATAAAAACATATAGCAGGTAAGTAGTCCTAAAATCTAACAATTCACCTTACACAAAAAGACATTGAAAGTGTAATCAGACATTGATTGATAGAATTTAAAATCAAGTAAGTCAAGTTATGTAATACAATTTAGTATATGGTATGCCGATGTAAATATATTATTCAACACCAAAAAATAGAAAAAGTTTTCGGTTATATGGTATAAACTAAAAGTAAAAAAAAAAAATGCTAAATTGTCTGAAAGAACAAATGTTTGAGTAGTATTTTATTTTAATGCACATAAAAACAAGTTTGATCGACTTTTCATTGTTGTCAAAGATAATAACTTGGGAGAATGTAATATCAAAGAATTATATATATATATATATATATATATATATATATATATATATATATATATATATATATATATATATATATATATATATATATATATATATATATATATGTATATATATATAAATATATATATATATATATATATATATATATATATATATATATATATATATATATATATATATATATATATATATATATATATATATATATATATATATATATATATATATATATATATATATATATATATATATATATATATATATATATATATATATATATATATATATATATATATATATATATATATATATATATAGGCAAACAAATTTAGGTGCTATCCATGTTTATTTTTTTCAGAGTGGGTGGTTCAAATAGGTTTCTGACACAATCCACGCATTTAAAGTGACAGCAAAAAAACCTGTCTGTATAGAAACTAGATGTGTGTTCTAACCATAAATAAGCAGACACAGGACTCATTCTCCATAACTATCATGCTGCTCGAGATAATAAAAAGGATTGTGATAGAATCTCAGGAAAAAGTGATGCAAATGAAGATCATTCCTGTTTAGAGGAGTGTTGCAAGGCTTTATTGACAAGTATGAATAGTATTACCTGCATTCCATGTTCTAATGGAATGGGATTCAACATGCACCTTATCCTATATTAGGAAAAGGAACCCAATGCATGTGCTTAGAGGATACACACACACACACACACACACACACACACACACAATAGACATTTGTGGCTGAATTGGGGAAGAAGATACGTCAAAGTGATACATCCTTGAAAGACTGAGAGTTCTTCAACAGTCAACTATAAAATACAATGACTGGGCTCATGCATCACTCGAGGAAGTAGGATATTAGCTTTTTGGCCTTAAAAAATTATTCTGGAATTCCAGTTCTGATTCTTTAATAAAGAAAATTAAATACACTGATTATCAAGCAGGCCTACATGCAGAATGTCTGATCACAATAATAAACTATTGTGTTTACATATATATAGCTGATTTTTACTGGAGTGATTAAGAATACCATTTACTGTGATAGTAATTTTCCAATTGTTAAGAAGTCTTCATAATCAATGTTTTATCAATAAGTCGATTACTAAAAGTATTTTAGTGTAGAAAATCTTTTATTTTGGAACTGATGGTTAATAAAGTGATTACTACTATCACTTATTGTGAGAATTATACTTCAAGTGTTAATAGTTCATTATAATCGACGTTTTTAAGCCTAAAATTGTACAAACCTGTTCTTATCGTTATATAATTGTATTAATCCGTTGATCAAAACCAATTGTATAATATGGACTTGGGGTCTTGTCTGAAAGTAGCACCTATTGTATTCCTTTAAACAAATTAAGTACTATTGAGATTTCTCCAGATTAAGTACAAGTGAGTGTAGAATTAAATTATTTAAAATATTTAAAATGAAACCTGCATGATATTTCATTATTGCATAAAGTGATATTTTGTAAAAAGTTTATATTCTCTTAATACATGTAATAAAATCATATTTTTTAAGCCTTCTGAATTATCTAATCCCCTCCCCCATTTTTTTCTTTTGTATGTCTCGGTTACCAACTCAAGTCTGATCTCTATCAAGTCATATACCTAAAAAAATGTGAGGTAGGGCATTTCAGATAACTCATTTTCTGATATTTAAAATAACTAAGAATGATCTAAAACTTGTATTATTATTATTATTATTATTATTATTATTATTATTATTATTATTATTATTATTATTATTATTATTATTATTATTATTATTATTATTATTATTATTAGCCAAGCTACAATCCCAGTTGGAAAACCAAGAAGCTATAAGCCCAAGTACTCCATCAAGGAAAAATAGTCCAGTGAGGAAAGGAAATAAGCAAATAATTAAACGATGAGAAAAAAAATAACAATAAATTAACTAAAAACAGTAAAATCAAAGTGATATGTCATATATCAACTATAATGTCTGTCTGTTCAACATAAAAACATTTGCTGCAAGTTGGAGCTTTAGAAGTTTTACCGATTCAACTACACGATTAGGAAGGTCATTCGACAACTTGAAGAGAAGAGCGAGCGGTTCAAAAAAAAAAAAAAAAAAAAAGGGGGGGGGAAGGTAAGACCAGAATAAGTAATACTAAAAAGAGGAAGGGCTGAGAATGAGGGAAAATACAAATTTCATGGCAAATTAGATTATGGGGTGGATAATGGAGATATTATAAACAAGTGATAAAAATTGCAAAGATTTTCTATTCTATGATATACAATAGTGATATAAAATAATAACTTTCCCAGTGCAAACAATGAAACAATTGAGCCAGTAAAAAGTAACAGTAACTGAAGTAAAGAAAACACTATAAGTCATAAAAAAGACTCAAAGTAGAAGGAGAAGAGGGTTTACTAACTGATTTAATAATAAATGGGCGAGATTTCCCAAGAGTAAAACTCGCTGGAGTTTGCGCAAAATGTCTGCAAGAATGCTCTATACTAACAGCTTTGGAAAACTTCATAATTATATGAATTCACAAAAAGAGACACACAAGAGTCCTGAAAAATTACCGCCAAATATGTATACTCTCCGTAATATGTAAAATATTTACAAAGATTAAATATGGACGAATAGATAGACAGCTAGACTTTAATCTACTTAGGGAGCAGTCAGGCTTTAGACGCAGGTATTATTTATTATTGTTATTATTATTATTATTATTATTATTATTATTATTATTATTATTATTATTATTATTATTATTATTATTATTATTATTATTATTTTCACAAAGGATAAATGCTGATAATGAAGCATTGCTATCAGATCACCCTGTAGCCAGTCAATCCTATTTAGAAAGAAATGAGCGAATATGCAAAACAAATTCGAGGATATTAAGTTGAGTAGAAAAGGAATGCAAAACGACTAAAACAGGAACATGTTAGTATTAAAGACGAAAGGAAGGTTATAGGTTAAATCACATGAATTATTGTTTATATAAAATAAAAGTTGACAGTATTTCAAACATCTACATGACAAAATCTCTATATACCTACCTTTTAGGAACATAAATATGGTCTCTTGATTCTTGTATCATGTATACTTAGTAAAAAAAAACTTGTCAATTGATGACAAACAATTTCCCAGTCATGACAAGATGATGTGACGGGAGTAGAGGAGGAATTGAAATGAAGATAAGTCCCTAGATACTTGACATTATCTATATTCAAAACCTTTTTGTCACTATGGTTGACATTGGCATAAAATATATGATATTAAAATTGAATGGTAATAGAGTTTAAAGAAGAAAGGCTCTCTGATAGTGCAGCCCTCCACCAAGGTTTGCCTTTCTAAGAATCAGTTTAGATCATAGGCGTATTTGAAGCGGGTGTGACCTCCAGGTTCGAACTTGGGGTCAAGTTCAGGGTCAATTTGATGGACCTTTAGCTCGACCTTGACTTGACCTTTCACCTAGGACTTTCCAAATGGAATAACTTTCATGTCTGTCCCTAACAATTAACCCCTGAAAGTTCAACTACTCTTTGAATAAAATGTGGCCATGAAATTGATCACAAACAAATAAACATTAAAATAGACAAACGAATAAACAAACAAAGCGACAACCGGAAAAACAGACAAAACACTGCGAAAACATGGCCTCTCCCAACTCCGTTGATGAAGGTAATTATGAGGAAAATCCTTATTGCAGGACTAAATCCTAAATCCTAAATTCATAAATATATTCAAAAAGCAGAAAGCAGAAATGAAAGGTTGAAAAAAAAAAATTAGTTAAATTATGATAGTGTTCTATGAAATTGTAGAAACAGTAAATAGGGGTTATGGATGAATCTCTATAGATTGTTGATGAATATATGTAAATAAGGTAAAGACAAAGAGTTTACCCAGGACATGAGACCGAAATGAAAGGAAGAATAACCATGTGATGGAGAGCTGTTGGTAAAAACAAATATATTATGAAATGTAAATTGAAACTTTTTTCCTAAAAACAAAAGCATCCATACGATCCTACAAGTATTAACTCATAAATCACAAACTTGGAGCATTACTAAAGCATTAGATCATTACCTAATTGAAACTCAAACAACTAAGAAAACGAAAAAGAGCAACAGGGATATGAAAGCAAACTAAAATAGATGTTATATTGATATGTAAGAAAAATAAGTGGACATGGCCAGGATATATAATGAAGATAACAGACAATATATGGGCATTACGAATAAATAAATAGGTCCCCAGTGAACGCAAGAGAAGTAGGAGAAGAAAGAGAAGACGATGAACTGACGACCTAAAAAAAGCAAGGATAGACTAGCATACAAAAACCATAAACATATGTGAGTGGAAGTTCATTTCTAACGTCTTTGCACTGCACTGGACTGACTATGACTGATGATATAT
>NC_090736.1:122395560-122398060 GCF_036898095.1 Palaemon carinicauda
TTTAATCATCTCATCCCTAGATTGCAATTTGGTTTTCGTAAAGACCTTGGGGCATATGGTTTCCTTCTTACAAATTTCCAATTCTGCACAGGGATCTCTTGATTGTGGTCAGGAAGTTCGTATAATTGGCCTTGATTTTAGTGCTCCCCTTGGCCGTGTTAATCATGAGGCCCTTGTTTTCAAACTCAAAAAGTTGGGAGTGGGAACGTCGTACTGAGCATCATTATTGAATTTTTAGTAATAGACCTCACAGAGTTGTGAATGGTCAATATAGTGAGTATAGGAATATGATATCTGGTGTTACACATGGTAGTGTTCAAGGCCCATTAATTTTCATCCCATATACATATGGCATGTAGTTTGGCCTTGAAAACAATCTTGTTGCATATGCAGATGATGCTACTCTTTCTGCATCAGTTCCATCTCCAGGATGTAGATTGGGGGTTGCTGAAACCCTTAATAGAGATCTAGCTGAAATTAGTGCATGGTGCAAATTATGGGGTATGAAGTTGAATCCTAATAAAACTGAAAGTATGATTGCATATAGGTCAAGGACAGTTGCTCTTCAATATCCGCATCTCATCATTGATAATGTTTCTTTAACTTATAACGACTCTTTTAAAATTATAGGTTTGAATCTCGACAGCAAATTTTCAGAAACACAGTACGTCTGTGTATTTTTCAATTGCACAAAAGATTGGCTTAACGAGAAACCCTTTTAAGATTTTCGGTGATCTAACTATTTTAAAGAGGTGTTTTAATTCTTTCATTCTACCTTCCCTCGAGAATTGTTCTCCTGTGTGGTCTTCAGCTGCTAATTCTCACCTTAATTTGTTGGACGAGAAATTACAGTCAATTAAATTTCTTATTCCTGATCTGGATATTAATCTTTGATACCATCGTTCAATCACTCCATTATGCATGTTGCAAAAGATTTTTCATAATTAGTACCCTCCTTACATTCAGATCTTCCAAGACAGTTCCATCCTGTTCGTAATACGAGGGATACAGTAGATTCTCATTGTCAGGTCTTCACCACTATGAAGCTCAATACTATAGAGTATTCAAGAACTTTTATTCAAGCTGTGTCCAAGTTGTGGAATGATCTTCCTAATCGGGTAGTAGAATCGGTAAAACTTCCAAAGTTCA
Source organism: Palaemon carinicauda (assembly GCF_036898095.1). NCBI lineage: Eukaryota > Metazoa > Arthropoda > Malacostraca > Decapoda > Palaemonidae > Palaemon > Palaemon carinicauda. The sequence continues at coordinate 122,396,710 of NC_090736.1, forward strand.
AAATTGTGGCAAATGGCATTATGTTGAACAGGCTAACAGAAGTCTTTTTATGGTTATTATTTGTTTTAATGTATTTGATTTTTTTAATACTTTATTTAAAATTCTTATTAATTATATGGTTTCCTTTCCTTAATATACTATTTATCCTTGTTGGAGCATTTGGGTTGTACCTTGGGTAGTAATAGTATATATAAATATATATATATATATATATATATATATATATATATATATATATATATATATATATATATATATATATATATATATGTATATATATATATATATATATATATATATATATATACACACATAATTATATATATATATATATATATATATATATATATATATATATATATATATATATATATATATTTATGTTTCTATATATACATATATATATAATATATAAATATATATATATATATATATATATATATATATAAATATATATATATATATATATATATATATATATATATATATTTATATATATATATGTATATATATATATATATATATATATATATATATATATATATATATATATATATATATATATATATATATATATATATATATATATATATATATATATAAATATATGTGTGTGTGTGTGTGTATATTTATATATATGTATATATATATATATATATATATATATATATATATATATATATATATATATATATATTATATATATATATATATATATATATATATATATATATAAATATATATATTATTATTATTATTACTATCCAAGCTACAACCCTAATTGGAAAAGCAAGATGCTATAAGCCCAGGGGCTCCAATAGGGAAAAATAGCCCAGTGAGGAAAGGAAATAAGGAAATAAATAACTGATGAGAACAAATTAACAATAAATCATTCTAAAAAAAGTAATGTCAAAAGAGATATATCATATATAAACTATTAACAACGTCAACAACAAATATGTCATATATAAACTATAAAAAGACTCATGTCCCCCTGGTCAACAAAAAAGCATTTGCTCCAACTTTGAACTTTTGAAGTTCTACTGATTCAACAACCCGATTAGGAAGATTATTCCACAACTTAGTAACAGCTGGAATAAAACTTCTAGAGTACTGCGTAGTATTGAGTCTTATGATGGAGAAGGCCTGGCTATTAGAATTAACTGCCTGCCTAGTATTACGAACAGGAGAGAATTGTCCAGGGATATCTGAATGTAAAGGATGGTCAGAGTTATGAAAAATCTTATGCAACATGCATAATGAACTAATTGATCGACGGTGCCAGAGATTAATATCTACATCAGGAATAAGAAATTTAATAGACCGTAAGTTTCTGTCCAACAAATTAAGA
>NC_090736.1:122405560-122410560 GCF_036898095.1 Palaemon carinicauda
AGTCAACTCAAGGGGACAAAGAAAATACCACAAAAATCTCCTTAATTTTAATACATAATATTTAGACAGAAATAACACCTGAACCACAATAATACAATAATAAATGATACACACTCACTCTTAAACTCCCTGCAAAAGAAAACAATTACACAATTAAAGAAAGGTCATCAACACAAACATACTAAAAGGAGAGAGGGTCCAGAAAGGAGAAGGCCCAACGAAAAGTGAGAACATCCTAACAAATACAAACTAAATATCCCTATCTAGTGGACGGTGGCTGGTTTGATTGAAAGGCTTTCACAAGCTCCAGTAATGACGTGAGCTGACAGGGTCGTGATCACTATACTTAAATAGGTATAAATATTATTACCTTGGGACAGAGAGGTCCCCTTGGCTTTTACTGAACCAAGGGCAGTATAAAGAACTGTATGATGAGACGTCTTGCTGCAGAGAAAGGATATCCAAAACAAGCTCAATAGCTTCAAAATGTGGCTCTGCAAAGGCGTGGAATAATATAGATCCAATCACAAATGTCGTGCCCTACAAAGTTGGAGGCTCAGAAACACACTAAGAACAATCCTCAAAAAAAGCTCCTCCAAAACTCTGTTCACGCAGGAGCGCAGCCACGTAACCAACACCACTTGAAAATATAAAACAGCCGTTAGTCCATTATAACCACTAATAACCACCAGTGAAAAGACAAAACATTAAAGCAAGAAAACAATAATTCTACAGTATATTCAACATTATACATCTATAAAAACTTAAATAATTTAGAAATATTAAAGCAATAATGTACACCTCCTCACCCAACCCAAAAAAAAATTTCCAATTTTTTTTTCTAAAGTGATTTGAATTACCGAATACAGGTTATCACATAATGAAATATTAAACCAACACTCAAAAATATTAAATATTAAACCAACCACTTAAAAATAATTATTAAACAAACTGCAAAAACATGACAAACAAAAGGAAAGAGGGGGGCAAGTACCAAGGTTTGCAGCTCACAAGGATAGCAATATATACTAAAAAAAAATCTTAAACCTAAATAATCATAAGTAAACTTTCCAAAACCAGAAAACCAAAACATCACCTCTATCTGATAAATAGGTACCCAACCTAAAAATTTCACATCACTCATATCGTTAATAAACTTAATTAAGAGTCATTACACTAACAACCGGATTCTGTATATATAGTCCAAAAGCTATAACCTTTTCCACACTCGATACACTGTTCATTTTCAGGGATAGACATCACTCACTATCAATAAATGTTGATCACAAAAACCCACTGTCTATTTCAGTGTTATATATCACACTTATCACCATAGTGTCCAATACATACACACCACACCCGAACGACACAGAGAAGACCACCACAAGACTCCCCTGCGCAAACAAACAAACAAACTCGATGAACGCGTAATTATTAGCCTGAAAATACAGAATACCAGATTAGTGCCTATCTCTTTTCTTAGCTTATTATAAACCTTATCGTACCTGACACCTCTAAACCTTAGTAGATTAACCTTAACTCAGTCTAGGGTACCTCTCATACACCAGCCTGTAGCGCCTAAAAAACGGCTGTTGTGCTACAGACCCGTGAGCCCCATGACCCATCTAATTAATCAATCATTAGAAAGTACCAGTGATCACCTTCACCTTTTAACCTTAAAGATCCCATATAATATACCTAGAACATTATAGTCTTCTGTAAAACAAACCATGATTAATAAATCTTAAATATACATTTACTTCTACTCACTACGTGCCCACTTCAACAGCACACACACCATAATTAGAACGATACAGATACTACCTTTAATAACTGCATAGCCCTCTGTCAATCAACTAATATTCAACGCTGCGAGAGAGAAAAATCGGCAACAATATTATCTTTTCTTGGGATGTGGGAAAATTCTAAATTCCACTCTTGCAGCATGAGACTCCACCTCATCAATCGTTGATTTTAATTTTTGTATCTGCTGATGAAGGTCAGGGGATTATGGTCTGTCCAAGACCTTAATAGGTGTATCTGAGGAGGAGAGATAAACCTGAAAATGATTAATAGCGAATATTAATGCAAGTGTCTCTTTCTCCACAGTTGAATACCTACGTTGGGCGGAGGACAATTTTTTGAAAAGAATGCGACAGGATGAGAAACTCCCTGCTCGTCATTCTGCAACAACACCGCTCCTACACCAACGTCACTTGCATCCGTGGCAAGAGAAAAAGGAAGGTCAAAATCAGGAGCTCTCAAGACAGGGAAATTAATTAAAACTGTTTTTAAATTATCAAAAGCCCTTTGCGTTCATTCGGTCCAGACAAATGCTACATTCTTTCTCAAGAGATTTGTTAACGGATCGGCTATATCCGAAAAATTCCTAACAAACCTTCGGTAGTACCCACTCAAACCAAGGAATCTTCGGACATCCCTCCTACATTTAGGGACTACCATATTTTCAATACTTTCGATATTGGCCTGCTTAGGAGCAACTTTACCATTACCAACCTCATGACCCAAATATACCACCCTTCGCCTTTGCGAAATCACTTTTCTTTAAATTAATTACCAAATTTGCCTTTTTCAACACCCTCAAATAGTGCCCTAATACGTTTTAAATGGGTTTCCCAATCATCGCTATAAATAACAATATCATCAATATACACAACACATCCCTTCTAAACCATGGACTAAAGTATTCATTAACCTCTGAAAGGTGGCAGCCGCGTTCTTCATACCAAACGGCATAACTTTACATTGAAACAATCCCTGTGGTGTTACAAAAGCAGACAGGCCCTTGCCCGCTTTGAAAGAGGAACTTGCCAATAACCTTTCAACAAATCGAATTTGCTAACGTATTTGGCCTTCCCCATTCGATCAATACAATCCTCAATTCGAGGTAATGGATAACAATCAGATTTAGATAACTCATTCAACTTACGGTAATCAAAACATAACCTGAAATCACCGTCGGATTTCTTTACCCATACAACAGGTGATGACCAAGGACTTTGACTAGGTTCAATTAGGTCATGTTTTAGCATATAATCCACTTCCTTTGCTACAACCTCATTTTAGAAGGGATTCAACCTGTAAGGAGATTGTTTCACAGGAGTGGCGCTACCTACCTCTACATCATGTTCAAGGACCGAAGTCCTACCCGGTGCATACGAAAATAATTCTTTATAATTAGATACTAAATTTTTCAAAGACCCCTAAATGTGAAATTACTCCCGAAAATTTTTCCAAAGACTTTTTATTATCCGACCGCCATTCACATCCATTAAAACAATTATCATCAATACCCTCCCCCTCTGAAAAAGAAAAATGGTTATTGTTCTCAGAATCTACCGTGTTCCCAATAGTTGCCACAGGAATGACTTTTTCCCGTTCCATATAAGCTTTCAACATATTCAAATGACACAGTTGAAAAGGTTTCCTTCTTTGAGGTGGTCTCCACTAAATAGTTAACTTCACTTACTTTTTTCAAAATTTTCCAAGGACCTGAAAAAGAAGCTTTCAATGGATTCCCTGGAAGGGTAACAAAACCAATACTTTATCGCCTACCGCAAAGTCGCGTGCCTTGGACCTTCTATCGAAGAAAAACTTCATTCTTTTTTTGGCTACATAATAAGTTTTCACCCGCAAATTTCCAGCCCTTGGTTAATTTATCGCCTAGATTAGGACACATAATCCAATAAATTAACCTCAGGGACGTCTCCCTCCCCAAGACTCACGAACCACATCAAGAGGACCTCGAACACAATGGCCAAACACAAGGCTGAAAGGCGAAAAACCTAAAGACTGACTTGGGACAGAACGAAAAGCGAACAACAAATAAGGTAATTCCTTATCCCATTCAGAACCATTAATCAAACAATATTTCTTTACCATGTATTTCAAGGTCTGATGAAATCTCTCCAGAGCTCCCTGGCTTTCCCGGATGATATGGAGAAGAGGTCACATGTTTTATATTTAACTCTGCCATTTTATCTCTGAAATACCTGCTAACAAAATTAGAACCACAATCCGATTGAATAATCTTAGGCATCCCCAAACCTGGTAAAAAAAGTCAATTAGTACATCTACAACTTTAACACTTTTTATTGTACGTAGTGGTATTGCCTCGGGATATCGAGACGTCCTATCCATGATTGTCAAAATATACTCATTACCACTACGCGTCTTCGGTAATGGTCCAACCACATCAATAATGACTTCCTTAAAAGGTTCGGAAACTACAGGAATAGGACAATAGAGGCGATTTCGGATTCCGCTGATTGGGTTTACCGACCCTCTGGCACACATCACAACTATTGACAAACTTCTTTACATCTGCCTTCAACTTCGGCCAATAATAATTCCCTAACAATTTGCAAGAAGTTTTATGAATTCCAAAATGGCCGGCCAGACCACTTTCGTGCGCCAATGACATTAACTCCTTCCTGTAACCAAAAGGAACCATTATCTGTTTCACAATTTCATAATCAACATTATCCACCCCCATAGGCCTACTCAACCTATATAAAATATTATTAAATATCTTAATTTTGGGACCAGTCATATTAGACACCTCCCCTGACTCGATAGAGAGTTCCCGAAACTCCTTTTTCTGGGCTTTGATTAGCTCTTCAGTAGTCCAATTTAACTTGTCCGTTAACATTCCAAGATCTACAGCTAGGCTATCACTACGATCTAAAATACTTAAATCTACATCAATTGTTGACTCTGCAGCGTCAACAATTCTAGCACTAGAACGAGTAACTGCTGCTACTTCACTATCAGGGTTTATCAATATCGGACAATTATTATTCTTCATAGCCACATCATTCCCTAACACAACATCAACATCCTTAACCGGGGAATTTATCAACTATGGCCAATTTCAAATTCCCTGCAAAGGAAGGGCAGATTAAATTAAATTTTCAATAGCATATGACTTTACGGAATCAGGAAAACCAGCCAATAACACAAATTCCCCCACTTTTGGG
>NC_090736.1:122417709-122425209 GCF_036898095.1 Palaemon carinicauda
ATGATATTCTTTAAGCATATTGACATGGACTAACTGAGTGCTTTTACGTCTATCTGGAGTTTTTATGATATAATTCTGATTATTTAAACGTTTCTGTATAACATAAGGGCCAGAAAACTTGCTTTTAAAAGGAGAACCAGTAATGGGATAGAAGGCCATGACTAAATCTCCCACATTAAACTTCCTATCTTTACTGATTTTATCATACCTAATTTTCATCTCTTCTTGATTTTTACACAAGTTGTTTAGAGCAAATTTATGAATTTTATTAATATTTCCCTTTAATTTCTGTAGGTACTGACTCACTGTTATAGCCTCTACGTTATACTTGTCAAGTAACTTATCTTTAACTACTTGTAAAGGACCACGTACTTTACGACCATATAGCATTTCAAAAGGTGATACACCTAGAGACTCAGAAGGTACTTCCCTAATTACAAATAGTAAATAGTCTATGCCTTCATCCCAATCAGATTCAGATTCAATACAAAACTTCCTAAGCAACGACTTTAAAGTCTGATGATGCCGTTCTAATGCTCCCTGAGATTCTGGGTGATAAGGAGATGAGAGACACTGTTTTATACACAACTCATTCATAGTTTTCTGAAAAACATCACTAGTAAAATTAGTGCCCCTATCACACTGGATTTCCTTAGGAAACCCGTAAGTTGTAAATACTTTGAGTAAGTGGTTAAGAACATTTTTAGAGGAAATATTCCTGACTGGAAGTGCAATAGGAAATCGTGAGGTAGGGCACATTATAGTCACAAGATATTGATTGCCCTTCTTTGTCTTTGGCAGTGGACCTACACAATCAATGATAATTCGATGGAATGGCTCATGAGGTACAATAATAGGATTCAAAGGTGCCTTTGGTATAACCTCATTAGGCTTACCGGCAATTTGACAAATATGACAATGTTTAATGAAATTTACAACATCAGCCTTCATTTTAGGCCAGAAAAAATCATAAGCTAAACGGTTGTAAGTTTTAGTAATTCCAAAATGTGAATAAACATTATGAGCGAGCTCCAATAAATCTTTACGTAAATCATGAGGGACTACCAACTGTTCTCTGTCACTCCATGTTTCATCATTACCCAGCCTAGGAGATCTATATAACCTAAAAAGTAAGTCATCCTTAAAGTAATACCCTGGTACCTTTTCCATTCCTTTCTCCAATGCTTGCTTATAAACACCCTTTAGAGTTGGATCTTCTCTCTATAACTTAACAAGGCTTTTCTTGTTCATTTTTACTTTATCTGCGAGATTAGGTACACTTACTTTCACTCTATCATTATTAACCATACTGCGGGTCGTCACATTAACACAACCCTCCACTTTTGACTCTTTTTCATTTTCACTTTCCTCTATTATTCCAGGAGTTTCATACATTATCAGATTGGGTAACAACAGTTCTCCAGCAAGATCGTTACCAAGTAACACTTGTACATTTGGCAAGGGGAAATTCCCTTCTCTAACAGCTATTTTTACTTTACTAGTTACATACGGACAATCCATGAACACTTCTGTAAGTGGCAATAGTTTAGCGTCTGTTAAATCCCTGACTATGACATTTTCATCAAGCAATGTGAGATTTGGAACAGCACTTTTAATTAAAATGCTTTGGTTTGAACCTGTATCCCTTAACATTCTTACTTTAATGGGTTTATCATTACTGTGCAATGATATTGTACCGTTACAAATGAATTTTTCAAACAAATTCTTATCCTGTGATACACAATGCATTGCAGACTCTTTACCAGTGTCTGATTTGTGTCCTGGGAACATCTTAACTGGAGGTCTGTTTTCAGTTACTTTTCCCTTCTTACATGCAGGATTTGGACAATTGCTAATCATGTGGCCTTCCTTCTTACAATAATTGCAAAACAAACCCCTATCAGTTCTCCCATCTTTATCACCCAGCGGTTCTGCTCTATGTTGTTTTACATTACCCAGACTGCCTTTATGTATTAATGAATAATTATCAGCCAAAACAGCTGCCTTTTTTAGATCCTTCTCTTCCTTATCAGCTATATACAACATGATATTTTGAGGGAGACGTCTCTTAAATTCCTCAGTTACAATGAGATTAATTAATTCCTCATAAGTATCTACATCTTCTGAATCAAGCCACTTCTTAAACAACCTTAATTTTTCTGCAGCAAATTCAGTCCAAGTCTTAATATGGGGCTTAACATAATTACGAAACTTCTGACGATAACCTTCACTAGTTACAGCATACGCATCTAAAACAGCTTTTTTGATTACCACATAGCTCGATTCGCCTACCAGGCTACCAACAACAGTGGCAGCCTTCCCGACCAACTTAGGCTTAATAAGCCACACCCATTGTTCAAGAGGCCATTTCATGTAAGAAGCCAAGTCTTCGAAATTCTTAAAAAACACGTCAACTTCAGTCTCATCGAACTTAGGAACTAACTTGATGCATCTAGTCATATCAAATTTCATTGGTTGTCTAGCTTCTAGTTCTAATTCTCGTTCTTTATTTTCCATAGCTAACCTAATTTTACTCTCTTCCACTTGCTGAGCTACACGAGCTTCATAGACTAATTTAGCTTGAACAAACTCCAATTCCTTTTGCTGTCTTTCTAATAAAGCCTTATTTTCTATTTCCAACTCTCTCTTTTTCTTCTCTAGTTCAGCATTTATGGTTTCCCTTTTCTTCTCTAGTTCAGCATTTATGGTTTCCCTTTTCGTTTGCTCTAACTGAATAGCCAGCTTCATATACTCTACATCCGATGATTTATCACCCACGTCTACGATATATTTGCTACCCTCAGAACTATCCACTAGGTCTTCACTTATACAATGCTGTACTATGTAATTACGTACTACATCCTTCTTTGCATTAGGAGGAAGAGCTACCCCAAATTTAGCTGCTAACAACAAAAGTTCATTCTTATTAGCGACAACAATGGAAGTCAGGTGTGACGCTGGGTCACTATGAAAATCATCAACACTAAAGAGCGGCATTTTGAGTTAAGAGACGTCTACCTGTTAGTAACACCTTGTAAACAATTGTTACTTCTGAAAGTAGGATATATAGTCTACACCATATACTGTGTTAAACACTTGAAATCATAATAAATGTGCACAATGGAAACTAGGAAGCGAATTCTGAAGTTAACACCTCGGAAAAGAATGCTTCGGACAAGGATAATTAGTTATAACGAGCATTTACACAACTACCCATGTCGACGGCCGCTAAGCGAAATATGTTACCTTAAGATTTTCCGCTGAACGCTCCAAATACAACGAAAGTGGTTAATCAGTGTTCAAGACCCGATTATAAACTATATTGGCTTAGTTACAACCGTAATTAAAGATTAAAGACACTTGAGGTCGATGGTGGCTCGCGGACAGAACAATAGAGATACCTCGTTAGCACTAAAAATAAATCTTACTCTAAAAGGATTACGGTATCACTGTTGAAACATCACTGAATTACTTGCGCATTGTAACATTAATACTCAACACATGATAATCATATCCCACGATCAGAATACAAAATGTTACGTTGAAATGGATTTGGGCAGAATTTGATTTTAAATTAAGTAGATCCCGGACACAGGCCCCCAATTGTCAATGTTCAAGTTAAATCCACAAAATTAACAATAGGTTATATGTAAAAAACAATAAAACAATTACATTTAATTAACAAAAATTCACATCAAAATATTACCAATTAATTAACATAACCAACATAACGAAAAAAAAACTAAATATTCTGCCCAATACCAAATCCAAAATATCATATGGTATAATAACCGTACTCACAATATACAGAGAAGTTCTTTACAAGTGTTTACGAGGCAGGAGCCGGGGCGAGACACCCAGGTGGAAAATAAGCCAGAGCAAAGGTAAACGTGAGGTGGGGATGGGGAGAAAGGGGGAGTAAAGAGAAAGAGACAGGAGGGGGAATCAGAAGGTAGGTTTTACAAGGATACTGGAGAGCTACATTTTAACTCGATTTCAGGATTTCGTATTTTACGAAAGAAGGTTACCATTAGTTATTTATTTTAGTATATACAATATGTACACGGATCCGTTTAATTAATGAAGAAGGCCGGTACTTCACATCTCCTCCTCGCTGAAGAGATCGTAAACTATGAAGGTACGATATTCCCTGGTACGGGTGTTCTTGACAGTGCATCAGCTATACGATTGTCTTGACCACGAATGTGCTGAACACTGATATTGAAGTTTTGTAAGTAGAGAGACCATCTTAAAATTTTCTGGTTCACATTTCGAGCTCTGTTCAAGAAGACGAGGGGGTTGTGGTCGGTTAACACAGTAATGGGGTTATTTGTGGAAACGTAGACTTCATATTTCTGCAAGGCTTGTACTATAGCTAGGAGCTCTTTCTCCACAGTAGATAGCGACCTTTGGTGCTTCTTCAACCTGCATGAATAGTAAGACACAGGGTGAAGCAAGTTAGTTTCAGGCTTCTCTTGTAGGAGGACAGCACCAACCCCGTAGTCACATGCATCTACCTGGAGAACAAAAGGTTTTGAAGGATCAGGAGTTTTTAATACTGGTTTACAGCAAAGTAGGCATTTGATCTGTTTGAAGGAGTCCTGACAAGATTCATCCCATACGAATTTAGTCTTAGTACTGGTCAAGTTTATCAACGGATGAGCTACATTACTGAAATTCTTGCAAAATCTGCGGTAATACGAGGTCATTCCAATAAATCTCATTACTTCTTTTCTATTTGTAGGTACGGGATAATTTAATATAGCTTCTATGTTAGTGGTTTTAGGCAAGATTTCCCCACTTCCAATAACATGTCCCAAGTACTTTACACGAGCTCTGGCAAAGTTTGATTTAGCAAGATTTATTGTTAATCTCAACCTTCTAAATCTATCAAGAAGTGCTTTAAGCTTACCAAGATGTTCCTCCCATGTGTCAGATACTACAAGAATGTCATCCAGGTAACCGTAAACCCCAACCAGATCTCTTATAACATCATTTACCATTCTCTGAAATGTGGCAGGTGCGTTGCACAAACCAAAAGGAAGTCTTTCATATTGAAACAACCCAAAGGGAGTAATAAAAGCGGACATCTCCTTCGCTCTCCCTGACAATGGGACTTGATAATATCCCTTCAGCATATCTACTTGGGTTAAATATTTCGACTTACCAATGGAGTCCAGTATATCATCAATACGTGGTAGGGGATAACTGTCTTTTATGGTTACCGAATTTAATTTTCTAAAGTCTGTACATAACCTGACCTTACCATTAGACTTTGGCACTAGTAAGCAAGGAGAAGCCCAAGGAGACTTGCTAGGCACAGCAAGTTTATGCTTCAGTAGATACTCGACCTCTTCTTGCATTACCTTCCGTTTTTTCAAAATTGATTCGATAGTAGTTTTGTCGTATAGGACGAGTTCCTGGCAATAACTCGATGTCGTGAGAAATAACACTGCATTCTCGGGGATTATCACTGCATACATCTTCATACTGTCGTAGCAGATTCTCAATATCACACCGTTGCTCCTCATTTAGGTGCTGTAGATACTGTGGAAGAGATTCTAAGATTTCTTTATTAGAAAAGTCAGCCCAAGATGGGATTTCATCTAGGCCTAAGTAGTTTACATCCTTTAAGGCGGTGGACTTTTGTTTTACAACAACAGTGTCTCTGGAACAAAATAGAGCAGCAGAGGAATCGGCATGATATTCTTTAAGCATATTGACATGGACTAACTGAGTGCTTTTACGTCTATCTGGAGTTTTTATGATATAATTCTGATTATTTAAACGTTTCTGTATAACATAAGGGCCAGAAAACTTGCTTTTAAAAGGAGAACCAGTAATGGGATAGAAGGCCATGACTAAATCTCCCACATTAAACTTCCTATCTTTACTGATTTTATCATACCTAATTTTCATCTCTTCTTGATTTTTACACAAGTTGTTTAGAGCAAATTTATGAATTTTATTAATATTTCCCTTTAATTTCTGTAGGTACTGACTCACTGTTATAGCCTCTACGTTATACTTGTCAAGTAACTTATCTTTAACTACTTGTAAAGGACCACGTACTTTACGACCATATAGCATTTCAAAAGGTGATACACCTAGAGACTCAGAAGGTACTTCCCTAATTACAAATAGTAAATAGTCTATGCCTTCATCCCAATCAGATTCAGATTCAATACAAAACTTCCTAAGCAACGACTTTAAAGTCTGATGATGCCGTTCTAATGCTCCCTGAGATTCTGGGTGATAAGGAGATGAGAGACACTGTTTTATACACAACTCATTCATAGTTTTCTGAAAAACATCACTAGTAAAATTAGTGCCCCTATCACACTGGATTTCCTTAGGAAACCCGTAAGTTGTAAATACTTTGAGTAAGTGGTTAAGAACATTTTTAGAGGAAATATTCCTGACTGGAAGTGCAATAGGAAATCGTGAGGTAGGGCACATTATAGTCACAAGATATTGATTGCCCTTCTTTGTCTTTGGCAGTGGACCTACACAATCAATGATAATTCGATGGAATGGCTCATGAGGTACAATAATAGGATTCAAAGGTGCCTTTGGTATAACCTCATTAGGCTTACCGGCAATTTGACAAATATGACAATGTTTAATGAAATTTACAACATCAGCCTTCATTTTAGGCCAGAAAAAATCATAAGCTAAACGGTTGTAAGTTTTAGTAATTCCAAAATGTGAATAAACATTATGAGCGAGCTCCAATAAATCTTTACGTAAATCATGAGGGACTACCAACTGTTCTCTGTCACTCCATGTTTCATCATTACCCAGCCTAGGAGATCTATATAACCTAAAAAGTAAGTCATCCTTAAAGTAATACCCTGGTACCTTTTCCATTCCTTTCTCCAATGCTTGCTTATAAACACCCTTTAGAGTTGGATCTTCTCTCTATAACTTAACAAGGCTTTTCTTGTTCATTTTTACTTTATCTGCGAGATTAGGTACACTTACTTTCACTCTATCATTATTAACCATACTGCGGGTCGTCACATTAACACAACCCTCCACTTTTGACTCTTTTTCATTTTCACTTTCCTCTATTATTCCAGGAGTTTCATACATTATCAGATTGGGTAACAACAGTTCTCCAGCAAGATCGTTACCAAGTAACACTTGTACATTTGGCAAGGGGAAATTCCCTTCTCTAACAGCTATTTTTACTTTACTAGTTACATACGGACAATCCATGAACACTTCTGTAAGTGGCAATAGTTTAGCGTCTGTTAAATCCCTGACTATGACATTTTCATCAAGCAATGTGAGATTTGGAACAGCACTTTTAATTAAAATGCTTTGGTTTGAACCTGTATCCCTTAACATTCTTACTTTAATGGGTTTATCATTACTGTGCAATGATATTGTACCGTTACAAATGAATTTTTCAAACAAATTCTTATCCTGTGATACACAATGCATTGCAGACTCTTTACCAGTGTCTGATTTGTGTCCTGGGAACATCTTAACTGG
>NC_090736.1:122450209-122451507 GCF_036898095.1 Palaemon carinicauda
TCAGAATGCATTCGTCCGACAACGGTCTTTAAATGTCATCTCATTATTATTAGATGAGCATAAATTGAAACCTTGCTCGTTTGTGGACTCAACTTTTCAAAAGGGCTTCTGTTTCAAAACGGTAATTATTTGTCGAATACCAAATACATATATATCAGAATGGAACAACAGAAAGTAGCATAACGTAAGTTGGCTAGGCCACCAACCACCCGTTTAGAAACACTAAAGATATAATGGGCCCTTTTGACTGGCCAGACAGTACTGAATAGGATCCCTTTCTCTAGTTACGGCTCACTTTTCCTTTGTCTTACACATACCGAATACTATGACCTACTGTTTTCCTAATCTCCTCTTCCCTCAAACACCTGACAACACTGATAATTACTAAACAATTCTTCTTCCTTCAAGGGGTTAGCTACTGCACTGTAATTGTTTAGCGGGTACTTTACCTCTCGGGAGGGGTAAAAGAGACTCTTTAGCTATGATAAGCTTCTCTTCTGCGAGAAGGACACTACAAAAGCAAACCATTGTTCTTTAGTCTTTTTGGCTTCTGGCATACTATTCTATCTTATTTAATTTCCTCTTTTTTTAAAAAATTTGTTTATAGTTTAATTACGAAAGATCTATTTTAATTATGATACTCTTCCTAGATAGTCTGTTTTTAGGTGTTTATTATTTCTCTTGCAGTTTATATCCTTATTTCCTTTTACTTCGCCGGGCTTTTTTTCCTTGTGGGAACCCATGGGCTTATAGCATCTTGCTTCCCCAACCAGGGTTGTAGCTTAAGTAATAATAATAATAATAATAATAATAATAATAATATAATAATAATAATAATAATAATAATAATAATAATAATAATAACAATAAAACAGAATTTATCCGTTTGAAAATTAAAACATCAGTAAATAACATCATATTATACGAATATTTGAAAAAAAATTCATTAAAATTTGAATGAACATGCAACATGTTTAAGTGCAATAGGAACTCTTGAAATTTATTTGATTGAATTTAGGATGGTAATGTGTAATTCAAATTTTTAATAAAAAATCAGACAATCTATTAATAAAAACTCAACCAGGAAAAAAAAAATATTATTGAGTGAACATAACAATTTTCCAGTTTACTATACACAAATATATTATTATAACAATCCAGCAGTTTCTGTTCAAATGCGAGAAAAGAAAATACTAATAAAAATATCGCACTTAATAACTTATTGGAACTAATAAGTTGTTCATGAAATATAAAAAACAGGATTAGCCATATTTTTTTCCAGTGTATTACTTTCTTTA
>NC_090736.1:122452007-122464507 GCF_036898095.1 Palaemon carinicauda
ACTTCGACACTAATGTATTAGACAGATAGTGTTGGTTTCCATCGCTTATATTACAGTTACACTTTTCGCTTATCAGGGATACTTCTTTCCCTAACAAATACTCTTTTCAGTCTATATTTGAAATTTACTGCATAATAAAAGCAATTAAATACCCCAGACTATATTGAATAAACCTCCTTGATAGGATATACTGTAATTGACTTCCTAAAACGTCTTGAACATTTCAAACTAGCCTTGAAGAAAGTATCAAAAATTATTCCTTTCTGAAATTGGATCTATTTTTTTTCTTTTTTCTTTTTAATTGACTTGATTACTGAAAACTTTTATCACTTGCTTTTTTGACGTGATGTCAATCATTTTGTTCAGATGACTTGTCTGATACTCCAAATTTATACCGAAGTAAATTTGTCGCCTTTCATGGACGAAGAATTCATAATGTCAAACCATTCATCAATTAACAATATGAACCGAGCTGTTGCTTCCCATTCATTATTCTTGAAAAGCCCATTGTTTACCAACAAAACTGAGAGCATTACTGCAACTTCTTGATTGTAACTGTGCAGCATATTTAGCGCGCTGCCGTTCTGGCCCTTGCATGTCTAAGTGAATCCGATTTATCTTGTAACCCCATACTCTGTGTTAGGTTCCATCACTATTTCTCACATCGGGTGACCGGAAATTCAATCTCCGTTTGGCAACATGAATCCAGAATGTAGTTGGTCATTCCTGATTAACTTGAATAATTGTAGAGCATCTGCAAAAAAGGAATATTTGTCTGTCGGCATATGGATTCTGAATGGTAGTTATCTTACATAAATGGTCGATTCCCGTTTTTTTCTATGACCTAGGATTGTGGGGCCCTAAATCATGCACCAGTGCTACCCCTGAATAGCCTGCATATTTCACTTCCTGTATCAAATAGTTTTTTCATGAATATTCCATTCGTCAAAATCAGAGTATATTGGTTGTTTCCATTTAACTCTCAGTTCTCTGAGCATTACCACTTTCAATCTCACATGTCGTTTACATAATATTTCAGTGCATTTTTTGACACTCAATTTCCTATTCATTTTCTGTTTTCATTACGGAGCGTATTCATATATATGTCACACTCTGCATTATGTCCTTCGGAATCGGACAATTTTGCGTATTGGTATCAATGCTTACTCTTCCACTAATATTATATTTTAGAAGATCGTCACTACTGCCAGAAGTAACTAAGATTTCTTCCACAGTCCTATTCCTACCTCTCTTCTCTGCCCTCTAATTTCTCTCCTTAGAAAGTTTGTCTTCCTGGTTTATACCTGAAAACACGTGAAATCAAATATAATCTATAGTCTTTACCTGTCTTTTTTTTTTTTTTTTTTTTTTTTTTTTTGTAAATAATGTGCTAACCAATCAGTCAACAATTATCACTCACTATAATGATAATGAATTTGAATGAATTTTTTGTCATTTAATCATTATATGCTTTCATTGCAGAGCAGTGCACAATATTTGTAACAATGTGGCGGAATGTTACAACTACTAACCCCACACCTTTGAATCACTAACAGAAAAATTTTCCCTCAATACAAATTTTCCTAAAACTTTACGTCAACTGGACTATTGAACGGAAGGGACAGTAAAACAAATCATAACCTTACAACTATATGTCTTACAAACTAAAACACCTAATACGATAATCAACAACATTCAAATAACCTAATAACAATTGTAATTTATCCATTAACCATAATTCATAAAACCACAGTCATAACAAACAACATTGACCAAATCCCTAAACGCAACACTCACTATATAAAAACAGCCACATTCAAAATAAATCCATAATACAGAATCCCACAAAACTTAAAACTAAAATTGACCATAACCAATATATATGAAGTATATGTATATTTAAGGACACGGACAATCGTCCAAGTGAGCCGAACATTCTTAATTAATGGCACACTGCTACAGCTCGGTGGCAAAGGATAACCTTTCCAACTATACAAACCACTTTTATTAAGGGGTAAAAAAAAAACTTTCGAACACTCCTAGCTACCTAAACGATTGCACTAAAATCAAAGATAGATAAACTTTCTATCATTCACAATCGCGCCTATCAGAGAGAAATAAAAACACTGTACTTACTCATATAATAAAAATATTGCTTCCAAGCTAGTTAATGAACAAAATAACAAAATATAATCCAGCATTAAGGCTACAACTGACTCCTGCAGCAGTCAAATGGAAAAAGCATTCGCCCAAGACATCTACCATCACCGTAACCTAGTTATAAATATAAATAAAGAAAACAACCCTATTTATAACAACAGTCTTTCCCACTACAAACAATCATCACACTAAGTACCTCGCGCTCGGTGGCACGTGCGGACAAACGAACACACAAACACACACACCTCTCTCTCTCTCTCTCTCTCTCTCTCTGGATTTGTAAAAACCAAAGGAAAGGAAAAATTAAGATTAATCCTCCATATCCCCCCCCCCCTTTACTTTGCCAAATTCTCCCACTACACTTACATATTCTTTTTCATTACCCAGTCGCAATCGAGAACAGGACCTCGGCTTCGAGTAACTTACCCTTCATACACCTGTACTCTCTCATTCACTTCTTCCATTTTGCTATTATTCATTGTGCTATTATGATTTCCGTCTATCGCCCTCTCATGTAATATATCATGCACTGTTCCAGCTACCTCAATTTCATTTGGTCCTAAAATCCCACTTATTTCTGTCAACAATTCATTCATTACATCGGAACCATTTTCCACTTTAACAAAAGAATCATTTATACTACTTATCATTCTCCAATCTCTAATTCTCGCGTTCATCATACTTTCTTTTACCTCATCTAACGAAAAACCACACACACTATTGGTATCATTCATACTGATCCCAGTTTTATCTGTATTAATAAATTTATCTTCCATATACAACTGTACATTTACACCCTTGTCCTGCCTATTCTGACTCACACTAATGCCTACAATTTTTTCTGTCTTTTATCCTCGCTAAAATTTTCCAGCGATTTTTTCCTTCCATGCTCGACTAACACCAATTTCTTATTTTCCAGCCCTAGTTTCTCTTCCATACTAAGTTCATACTTACTAATTTCCAACCAATTATTTATCGCATTCTCACGAACATTGATCTTATTACCTCCATACACAGAGGAGAATTTATCCAGCTGAGCCCTCTCACTAACTTGTTTCCTTAACATCCTGGCTGATTTGATCCCTTGTTCCAACAAACCCTCGCTATATGCCCATCTAAGCCACATTAAGTACATTTAGCACGCTGCTCATTGCACATCCTCGCATAAAGACCACCCTTACTAAAATTGCCGCAAATCATATTTGTATGATTACTCCTAAATCCACTGGTTATATGCCCAGTCATACCACACCGATAACACTTAACAACTTTCTCTTTCTTACACTCACTAAAGCGATGCCTTGTCGCTCAAAACCCGAAACATGCCCCCAATGCCAATCTATCCTCGTTCTTTTCACGTCATACCTTCCCACAACTGTAACACCTCTCTTCATAGATACCACTACTTGACCTACCTCGTTGCACACTGGCACTCCTATCACTCCAAACCTGATTTCCCTGTCTAAAACCTTCATTTGTCCGCATGGGCATTCCTACATTACTCGCCCTAATACTCCTATCTACTACACTATCAGCTACCCTTATTGGCCCTCTCATAACAGCATCTCTAAAACTACCAAATTCTGGCTCACTTTCCTCCATTCCAGTTCTTACACTTACAGATTTACTTTCTTTCATACACCTATCCAACTCGTAATCCTCAACTATCTCTAAAATATCATCCCATGTCAATCTCTCTCGTCCACCTCCTTTTCTCCTTCCGTTTCAAATTAATAAACTCATACATTCTCTGGTACTGTACCCAAAAACTTCTTCATTGGTTCCTTATTCTCATTTATTCCTTCGTCCCCATACTTCTTTCTAACTATAGTTTCTAACCGACAAAGATATATCAATATCGATTCACCCACATTCATTCGTGCCTCATCAAAATCGTTTTTACGCTTATACCTAACACTAACTTTCACAGGGTAGTGTTCTTGGCCCATTACTTTTCATACTATATACACATGACATGTGGTTTGGCCTAGAAAATAAGCTTGTTGCATATGCAGATGATGCTACTCTCTTTGCATCAATTCCATCCCCTGAATGTAGATCTGGGGTTGGTGAATCCCTTAATAGAGATTTAGCTAAAATTAGTGCATGGTGCAAATTATGGGGTATGAAGTTGAATCCTAACAAAACTCAAAGTATGATTGTAAGTAGGTCAAGGACGGTGGCTCCTCAACATCCGGATCTCAGTATTGATAATGTTTCTTTAAATTTGTATGACTCTTTCAAAATTTTAGGCGTGATTCTTGACAGCAAATTTACTTTTGAGAAACATATAAGGTCTGTGTCTTCTTCAATTGCACAAAAAATTGGCTTATTGAGAAAGTCTTTTAAGATATTCGGTGATCAATCTATTCTGAAGAAGTGTTTTAATTCTTTTATTCTACCTTGTTTTGAGTATCGTTCTCCTGTCTGGTCTTCAGCTGCTGATTCTCATCTTAATTTGTTGGACAGAAACTTACGGTCTATTAAATTTCTTATTCCTGATCTAGATATTAATCTCTGGCACCGTCGATCAATTAGTTCATTATGCATGTTGCATAAGATTTTTCATAACTCTGACCATCCTTTACATTCAGATCTCCCTGGACAATTCTATCCTGTTCGTAATACTAGGCAGGCAGTTAATTCTAATAGCCAGGCCTTCTCCATCATAAGACTCAATACTACGCAGTACTCTAGAAGTTTTATTCCAGCTGTTACCAAGTTTTGGAATGATCTTCCTAATCGGGTTGTTGAATCAGTAGAACTTCAAAAGTTCAAAGTTGGAGCAAATGCTTTTTTGTTGACCAGGCGGACATGAGTCTTTTTATAGTTTATATATGACATATTTGTTGTTGACGTTGTTAATAGTTTACATATGATATATCTCTTTTGACATTACTTTTTTTAGAATGATTTATTGTTAATTTGTTCTCTTCAGTTATTTATTTCCTTATTTCCTTTCCTCACTGGGCTATTTTTCCCTATTGGAGCCCCTGGGCTTATAGCATCTTGCATTTCCAATTAGGGTTGTAGCTTTGATAGTAATAATAATAATAATAATAATTACGTTTTACCTGCTCAATTTTTCTCTTTTCCACGCCTTTATACTCAACATCACCTGCACTCATTATCACCCCCGTACATTGTCAACAAGTATCCTGACAAATACTCACACAACTTCCTAGCCCAAACTCTCTTACTATCTTTATACTTACCCTGACAGAACCTTTCATATTCCCTAAAAACGACATATACATCCCTTATGCTGTGTTCATTAAACCTCTCCCACCTAGGTACCTCTCTCATAAAGACTGTCTTACATACTTCCTCAACTTCTTTCTCACTGCTCTCTTCACTGCTCAATCCCTTCTTGTTCCCTTCGTCCTTATTATGATATAATGAATCTAATTCTACACTCAAATTCCTATCTTTAACCATTCCCTTCTTACCCCTTTTCTTACTTACCACTTTCGCCCAATCATGATCATCCTCACTCTCATCCTGACCCTTTTTCTTTTCATTCTTCTTACTACTTTTACCTTTCTTCTCATTCTTCCTTTCACATTTTTGTTCATTCTTACTCTGCCTAATCACCTTATCTTCACTATCACTTCCTTCCCTATTGTCTCTTACCTTAGCCTTCTCTTCCACTATTGACCCATTACCCGGAGCAGAGGACACTCCTCCGACTGCAACTTCGCCCATGAACGTTTTTATCATCCCCATTATTTGCGCCCATCATAGCTTCCATTCGTTTCCCCATTCTCTCGCATCCTTATCTCAACACCCTCTTCCACTGTCTCTACAGTTCCCTATAGTACCCACAGTTTCCTTTGCATCTCCTCATTCCTACAACTCAACCTCGTATTCTCTTTCAATAACCTCTCTCACTCCTTAGGCAACCACAGTTCCTCCTTTAAGATCTGTAACTGTTCTTCCATTTTCATCTGTCTTACATCTAATTAATAATCCTAATTCAGTCAAACCCTTGAATCATTGTAACATACAAATTGTCCTACAACACATTACGTTAACTCGACTACAGAACAGAAGGGACAGTATAACAAATCATAGCCTTACAACTATATTTCTTACAAAGTAAAACACTTAATACGATAATCAACAACATTCAAATAACCTTATTACTATTGTAATTTATCCTTAAACCATAATTCTTAAAACTACAATTATAACAAACAACATTGATTAAACCCCTAAATGTAACATTCAATATAGAAAAACTGCCACATTCAAAATAAGTCCAAAAAACAAAACCCCACAAAATTTAAGGCTAATATACACTGCAACCAATATGTATGAAGTGTGTGTATATATATATATATATATATATGTATGTCTATGTCTATGTCTATGTCTATGTCTATGTCTATATATATATATATATATATATATATAAATATATATATATAAATATATATATATATATATATATGTGTGTGTGTGTGTGTGTGTGTGTGTAACGGTAATTTTGTAAAATTGGTAATTTTTCAAAATGCAGGGCCTTTATGCAAAAAGACCAAATTCGTGGTCACTTTGCAAAATGACCTAAACATCTCGACATTTTGCAAAAGGGCCAAGATTTTGGTCCCTCCACAAAATCCTCAGTATCATCGTTGGTAAAGTTACAAAACTATCCTAACCTAACCTATCTTAACCAACCTACTTGCTGATTGGACATTTTGTACTTTTAACGAGGGTACTGATGATTTTGTAAATGGACCAATATCTTTGCCCTTTTGAAAATGTCGAGATATTAAGTTAATTTTACAAAGTGTCCATAAACCTAACCTAAGCTAGCCCAACCTAGTCTACTAGCTTATTGGACATTTTGTAACCTTACCAACGATGATACTGACGATTTTGTAAACGGACCAAAGCCTTGGCTGTTTTGCAAAATGTGGAGATATTTACGTCATTTTACAAAGTGACCACGAATTTGGTCATTTTTGCATATTGGCAGGGAATTTTGTAAAATGATAAATTTTCCAAAATGACACTAATATATATAAGGACACGAGCACTTGTCTAAAAGAGCCGAACCATCTTAATTAACTACACACTGCCCCAGTTCAGTGGCAAACGGTAACCTTTCCCACAACACAAAGCTCTTTTATTAAGTGGTGAAGCAATCTACGGAAAATCAGATTCTTGGTGGTTAATGCATCGTCGTCGTCGTCGTCGTCGTCATCGTCATCGTCATCATCATCATCATCATCAATCAAACAAAAAACTCCTTCAAACAGGCAGAGTCGTTACCGATTGTATATATATATATATATATATATATATATATAAAGTCATTTCCAAGTCTCAATATTAGCAAAGTAAAAAATCATAAACACTTAAGGGCAATTTCCAAAGGAGTCCAAAGGAGGAATTACAGCCTACAAGAAGAAGAATAGTCACTCTGGAACATTCCTAGCTAACTAACCTATCACACTATAATCAAAGATAAATAATAAACTTTCCATCATTAACAATCGCGCCTTTCAAATATAATTACAAACACTGCACCTACTCCTATGAAAAATATCACTTCCAAGTTGGTCGATGAACAAAAGAATAAAATATAATCCAGAATTTAGGTCACAACTGACTCTTCTTGCCGTCAAATATAAAAAGAATTAACCCAAGACATTCACCACAGCCTCAACCTAGCTTTGGAAAAATTAAATAAACAAACCCCTTCACATACACCAAGTTTTTCCCACTACAAACAATAATTACACTAACTACCTCTCGTTCGGTGGCACGTGCGGACACACGGACACATACACTCTCTCTCTCTCTCTCTCTCTCCTCTCTCTCTCTCTCTCTCCCCTTGGATTTGGCAAAAACAGAGCAAATAAAAAAAATAATTCTCCACAACAAAACTTACTCCAGAAAAGAAAATAGAAGGAACAGCATCTTTCATCAAACGTCTCTACTTTGGGGACTTTCAATGTACAACAAACGAGACTTCATATCATACATGAAATCGCTGTTTGTAAAATGGACAGAACAAATCACAGCATTTTCCAGGTTCACTTTATCAACTGGATGACATACTTGTTCAAGCGTACTCGAAAATTATCATCTTTTGGATAACTGAAATACTTGATGTCTAAACCTTTTGTTTTCACTCTTGTATTAGAATCTCCAAAGACTGAACAATTGTTGGGCATTTTTGTTAGGAAAACGACTGAAAATGAAAAGAAAACAATATTCGAGGAAAAATACAATGAGTGGATGTTGAACACGTGGACGCAGTCCGTGAGTCGTTACCATTGTATACTGGATTAGTATGAATACAACCTTTGGCTTTGCGGGGCTGATGTCACTGACCGAGACCTTTAAATAATAATCTACGTGCCACTGACCTATTTTTCTAGACTTTAATCTCAGCCATGTTCAACATGCTACATTGTAATCAAAGTTTTAACATATGTATTGTATTGCAAACTTTACACTGTTTCAATATAGAGGAAGAAGCCAAGAAATTATAGATTAGTTTGAACAAGATGGGAAAATTGCATTTATTTTGTATATCCTCAAAAAGTTTTAATGTGCATTCGTGGTCACTAACAACACCCTTGACATCCACTTCCCCGAAAAAACACTCGGTCATCACCACCGTGCCGGATATTGACAATTTCACCGTTGGTGCCGTTTGCCATTTTACTGCCAAATAAAGACTCCCTTTTGGTATGTTGAGTGAAGAGGTAAAGAGAGTGGATATAATCCTGTAAGAAACATAAAAGACGATTGTCTGACGATTACTTCACAACAAGGGGTTCAGGTATAGGCTTTCACAAACGAAAGTGTCGGTGAAGAAGGAAATTTTTAATGTGTCGTTGGGTTATTGCTCTTCGATCACTAATGAATCATCTGGAGTAGGGAAGACAGCTAGTGTGCATCAATGAAAATTTGTTTACTACATGAATGCACCACAGTATGTAGCGGGTGGACACATTACAGCCTATCATCAGTGCCATCTTTAGCTGTCAAGAGCCTCCTTTTGAGGCTGAGTGGTTTATGGTAGTAGAAGGTGGCACAGATGAAAGATTCATAGACGAGTAATTTCTGTGCTACCCTACCTAGACCAAACAGGGGAGTACCATGAGGAAGTGAACAGCGCATTATTCATACACAGGCTGAGATCACAGCCTGTGCTCGCTGAGCCACCAGTGCTGGTACTAGACAATGCATCCTGGTGACCATATCATAGTCAGCTGACTGAGAGCCGTTGTCCCACCTCTGCATTCAGCAACCACTGAAGCAGAGATGGTGAAATAACTGAAGTGCTGAAGACTACCATTCCCACCAAATGCTACGCGCCCTGAGCTGCTGCTGATCTGGAAAGTGAACAAGTCAGAATCGGGATACACCGTTGACAAAATTAACTGGTCATGGGGTTAAATGGCTGCCTCTTGCACATCCTGAGTGAAAAGCCATCGAACGAGCGTGGGGCTGTATGAAGGGATATATAAGTTGAACATTGCAGTGATTCACTCTTGCACATTTGCAAGAGTATCTCCAGGAGGCAAAGCTTATTGCGACCAAGGAGGAATGGGCGAGTGGAGAAAGTCAAGTTCATTTGAAGAACAGTACACATAAAGGTGTGGAACCTGTCATCATCACCATGGGCAGCGATGGCGAAGTTACCTTTTTATCACAAGTGAAAAGAAATAAAATAAAATGTATACCAAGTTATTGTCAAAATTTCCTTACTCATAATATGTATGTATTTGTTACCGAATCTCATACCCGAGTACATGGTATTCACTATTTATCATATATTGTTGAGAGAGAGAGAGAGAGAGAGAGAGAGAGAGAGAGAGAAAGAAAGAGAGAGACCATGCTGTAGAAATGAAGCATAAAAGCTTACGGAAAAGGAAAAAAGAATTACATAAGGTAAAATGAGAAAGAAAGGAGCCAGAAAATGAAGAGAGAGAGAGAGAGAGAGAGAGAGAGAGAGAGAGAGAGAGAATGCTGTGGAAATAAAGCAAAGAAAATAAAGAAAATTAAATACATAACGGAAAATGAGAAAGGAAAGGAGAGAGAGAGAGAGAGAGAGAGAGAGAGAGAGAGAGAGAATGAAAACACAGACGGGGAATTGAGGTTTAAAGAATGAAGGAAGGTGGGTTGGTGACAGGAGGGATACGTAAGCCATGAGTCCTCATCCGAATGTATTCGTAAATCTTGACTAGTTAGGTCTGGCATGTCCTAAAATTCATGAGTAAATTACCTTTAAAATCTGTTTGATATGGATTTATCATTAGAGAGTTATGAGAAGGTGGAATAAACTGTGTTTCAAAGTACCATTCCAGTCGATCGATTTGTTTGAAATATAATAATAAAACTTGGGGCCAAGTAGCGGAAAGGCATAGCAAATATTATAAACTATTTTCTTCTTTCACATATTAAAAAAAAAAATTTCAGTCATACGGTACTGTGAACTTATTTGGATTATGCTCTGTATTAACTTTACATTTATAACAATAATGACAGTGACATTGTCAAATGAGGAGGATCTTTATGATGATAATAATACTCTGCTAGACCCACTCTAACGGTTAAAATTAAGATATATATATATATATATATATATATGTTTATATATATATATGAAAATATATATATATATATATATATATATATTTATATTTATATTTATATATAATATATATATATATATATATGGCATATGAACCACAGGGAAAATAAAAATACGAAATATACTATTAAGTCCTAACAAGTTTCTTGATAATTCTTCAGACGACTGATTTACTGACAGAGGTTTCTTTACATTTTTATAGGGAAAGTAAACATATGAACATACATAAAGAGAATTAGACACTCCCTTACCAGCTACCTGAGCTGAGGTCAGGTGTTTACTGGGCGGAGATCCAACCTCATTAGACACCTGCTAAAAAGGGTCATTTCAGGTGGCGGGTAAATTCTTGTTTTTAACTTTCAGTACAGTTTATTTATATGAAAACACGGTAGCCTTATCTATATAAATACAGAAGCAAAACTATTTGTATATGTAAAACACATCTATATACAAATATATCAAAAAAGACATATACATACGTATACACAGACCCGCCACCAGAAATGACCCTTTTTAGCATGTGTCTAATGAGGTTGGATCTCCGCCCATTTAACACCTGACCTCAGCCTAGGTAGCTGGTAAGGGAGTGTCATTGTTCTCTAATTCTCTATTTGTATGTGCGTACGTTTACTTTCCCTATAAAATGAAAAGAAACGTCTCTCAATAAATCAGTCATCTGAAGAAGTATCACGAAACTTGTCCGGACTTAATCGTACATTTCGTATTTTAATTTTCCCTGTGGTTCTTCTGCATCTGAGCATCACGTTTTTTCTGTGATTTTTACGCATATATATATATATATATATACGGAAATTCTGATGCACACACATACATACATACATACACGCACATGTATATATATATATATGTATATATATATATATATATGTGTGTGTATATATATATATATATATGTGTGTGTTGTGTCTGTGTGTATGTGTATAAATATATATATATATATATATATATGTATATATATATATATATATATACATATATATATATATATATTATATATATTTCTATATGTATATATATATATATATATATACAATATATATATATATATATATGTGTGTGTGTGTGTATATATATATATATATATATCTATATATATGTATGTATGTATATATTAATATATATATATATATATATATAGCTATCACCAATGGGTGCCGGTCCCAAGCCTGGATAAATAGGGAGGGTTGGTGTCAGGAAGGGCATCTGACCGTAAAAACCTGTGCCAAAACCTTAAATGGAATGAGCCGAAATAGGGAACGAGGTAATGCTAGGGCCTACTCCGTAAACGACGCACAGAGACATCGCCCTAACTCTGTGATAAGGCAAGGGCTACTGCATCAGGAGCGGGTGAAGCTAAAGAAGCGAGCTCACTTTGGACTCAGAATATGTCAGCTTAATGTTGGGTCCATGAGTGGGAGAGGTAGAGAAGTGGCTGACCTTGATGAGGGAAAAGAGAGTAGATGCTATGTGTGTGCAGGAAACGTGATGGAAGGAAAATAAATCTAAAGAGTTGGGTGATGGATATGAGCTATATTATAGCGGAGCAAATAAACAAGGTAGGAATGGAGTTGGAATAGTACTGTCTGGTGAGCTGAAAAATGCGGTGATAGAGGTACATAGAAAGAATGACCTTATCATCAGATTTAAGATGTGTTGTGGAGGAGATATTCTGAATATTATAAGTGCATATGCACCTCAAGTT
>NC_090736.1:122469507-122474507 GCF_036898095.1 Palaemon carinicauda
CTTCTTGCAGAAGAGAAGCTTATCATAGCTAAAGAGACTCTTCTACCCCTCCCGAAAGTAAAGTACCCACTAAACAATTACAGTGCTGTAGCTAACCCCTTGAAGGAAGAAGAAATGTTTAGTAATTCTCAGTGTTGTCAGGTTGTTTGAGGGAAGAGGAGATTAGGGAAACAATAGGTCAAAGTATTCGGTATGTGTAGGCAAAGGAAAAGTGAGCCGTAACTAGAGAAAGGGATCCAATTCAGTACTGTCTGGCCAGTCAAAAGTCCCATTATATCTTTAGTGTAGTATCTCAACGGGTGGTTGGTGGCCTATCCAACTTACGTTACACTACTTTTCTGTTGTTCCATTCTGATATATATGTATTTGGTATTCGACAAATAATTACCGTTTGAAACAGAAGCCCTTTTGAAAAGTTGAGCCCACAAACGAGCAAGGTTTTAATTTATGCTCATCTAATGATAATGAAATGACCTTTACAGACCGTTGTCGGACGAATGCATTTTTATCCAACATCTAATCAATTTTAAGTTCTTGAAATATTGATTTTCATATAATATTTTTCTCGAATTCATTCATACTTACATTTAATATCCCACATCTACCTTTTTTTTGCGTGATTATATCTCTATTATATGAAAAATTCATCATTGTAGTTTTGTTTATAATTCACATACGTCCATCTGTCTTATCTAAATCTCCACTACAAATACCGAGTCGATTACCATATCCATATTTCTAATCATTTGTTTTTGACCTCTCCATCAGTTATTCTTTCACATTAGGTTTTATATGTTCGGTTATAACTTATTTTTATAAAAATTCTACATACTAAGATTAATTAGGGTTTCTTATGTCACTGATTTACAACCATGGGATGATTATGATTTAAAAATTCTAGTGTTTTTGTAAATGCTCATATACTGTAACATCTCGACTAGTTTGAAAAGATTATCTTTAGCCTCAATAGTTACTTGAATATGACAAAACAATAGCAAAAACTCATTTCAAAGCATACTATTTAAGAAAGTTCTCTCTCTCTCTCTCTCTCTCTCTCTCTCTCTCTCTCTCTCTCCTGTGAATTTAAATTTCTCAAATTTCGGGGTTTGAACTCTCCCGGAAAACTTAAACATTCAGAATACAAGCATTTAGGGATGGACACTGTTGGCAGAATAGGTTTTTTAAATATTCAATATTCACACATATAATTCATGCGGGTAAGAATTTAATATACAAATATCAGTTAATTGATATAACACACCTCTGTTTTTATAAATAATCACATTGTACATAACCAAAATAAAACATTTATTCAGATAATCCATATTTTTTTTTATCTCCTACAGCAAAAATGAGAATCCATGACATTTGCAAATGTTTGTGGAATATCTGTTGAATTGTTTTATGTCTACATATATATGTATTTTGCTGTATTGGGAAATTGTATGAACTTTTAGAATTCTTCTCTGTAATAGAATAGGAATTTTGAAATCCATTGCACTTAATATATTAGAAATTACAAAAGATAGAATTTTTTTCTATTCATAACATAATAAAAAGAATAAATTGGTTTTAATTTTTACTTTATATCTCCGCAATGCGTACGTTTGATATATTAATAAAAGAAGGAACGGGTCTATTACAACTCCATGCTTCATATTCCATAAGTATAAAAAATTCCATTTTGTACAAAATGGTTCCATGTTCCAAGAAATCTATTAGATATTCAAAAGTTTCATGAATCGTAAGTCTTCTAATAATGGTTCATGCACAGAATTGAAAAAAAAGAAAAACACACCTAATATCAAGTAAAAACATATGGTTACCTAGCAATGCTTCAATTCTCTCTCTCTCTCTCTCTCTCTCTCTCTCTCTCTCTCTCTCTCTCTCTCTCTCCAAAACACATTAGTATACAGTGACATTTTATTGTAACGTATTTAAAAAACTGGAATAAGTATATCTTCCATTGTCATAAGAACGTTCTAGGATGTGAATCGGTTATAGAGGCATTAAAAGAGAGATAAGGAGGATACATATTGGAAATTCACCGCCCGGCCAGGAAGATTCTGACCATCAATGTCATATATAAATCTACCAATTCAGGAAGTCATTTTGTGTTCTCAAAGCACACTTCCTTCAGTTACGTCATCAGCATTAATAAGGTCTATGTATTATAATATGGAAAGCAAAAGCAAAACATTCCTATTTTTATAAAGCACTTAACTTATCCAAAAATTCACTAAGGCATTGTCCAATTTTCAAGGACGCTTAAACATTTGACAATGATTCGCAAACCTCACCAAACCAAAGTTTAGCAGATTCATAGCCCATGTGACTTTTACACTGAATTTACCAATTAAGCGTAGAGTCATAATCGATACGATTTTTCCGAAAGGTTCAAATGCGACATATCCGATATATCAGTTTAGAGACATAGATAAAGTCAGCCTTCATTTGACAACAAATTAATCTATGTAGAGTCCTCACTGAAAGTCTTGTAAAGATATTGGGATTATTTATACAATATTTTGCTTCCAGATATATGTAGATAAGTTATAAAGGAAAATATTGAAGACATAGTGTTAATTTAGTTCAACAGTGATATCAGAAAATCAATGGATAACAGAGACCCTTCTATCAACAGTGACAAAAACATCTACAATGATACAAAAATGAAGAATATCACTTGAAAACCAAATATTTGTATATTTCAATATATGTATTTATGAGTGAAGAAGGGAAACAAATTACTCATACTCACATGAGAGCGTGGTATTTATAATAAGCATAGGCCTATTAAGGATTATATCTGCGAGATACTATGGAATAATAAACATTAAAGGTATAAGCATTTATAAAAGGATTCAGTCGACATATAGTATAAGAGGAAGGTCCTAATGCAGTTAGTGTGTAGGTATATTTGAATATTCGTCTACTATGGAAAAACTGCTCCCAATTCTATTCAAAATTTATATTCTATAATGATGTTACATCACTGTGACATTAAACTCTAACTTTGTATGATGAGAGTAGAAGGTTGTAGAAAATTTCAATTGGGCTGAATATCGAATGGAGAGAACATAGATAATATTTCGTCCTGTTAAATTATTATTTTTGATATGTTTAATTTTATATCTTAGTAATATTTTCATGTTAATCACTATGAAATAACACTATTTATATACACACACACACACACACACACACATATATATATATATATATATATATATATGTGTGTGTGTGTGTGTGTGTATATATATGTATATATATATACATATATATATATATGTGTGTGTATACATACATATATATATATATATATATATATACACACATATATATATATATATATATATATTTATATGTATACACACACATATATATATATATATATATATACGTGATATATATATATATATATATTATATATATGTATGTATATATATATGTAATATAATATATTTATATATATATATATATATATATATATTATATATATATATACTTATATATATATATATATATATATATGTATATATATGAATTATAATTTGCATACTTAAATAAATCATTATCATCAGCTTTGGCTAATCCAATCAGGGACAAAGGACACTGGCAAGTCCTATCTCTAGTGTCGGTTTCTGGTCTTTCTATATCAGTCTATACACGCAAATTTTCTTAGCTCGTCAATCCATTGTCTTTTCTTCCTTCCCTTGCTCCTAAGGAAACCATTTTGTCATACCTATGTGTACGGAATGTATTATCTGCTATTCTCACTATATGACCTGCAAATGTCACATGTCCATTTCTTTTCCTTACATGTTAGAATATCCTCTACTTAGGTTTGTTCTTCTATGTATGCAATTCTTTTTTTATTCTGTTATTATTATACCCATTTATATTTTATTCACATTTTTTTAGTTGTAACTAGCTTATATTATAAAACTTTAGTCAAATTGACAGTTTCGTATGCCTATTTTAATACTGGTAAAACTATCTGAAAATTCTTCTCTTTTAGAAAATCTTGCATTTTGATTTTCATAATCTCATTTTTTTTGGGCCTAAAGTTCTCCATTATATGCTTATCCTTCTCTTAATTGCAGTCTCATCACCTGGGGGAACCCTAATTGGCGGTTCTAAGTACATATATGCATTAATAATCTCTAGATGTTCGTCCATAACATTCATTTGATGTCTCATTTTCATTGAACATGATATTATTTTCGCTCATATTCATTTTCAGTTTTATATTTTTGGTTTATCTATTTAGATCTTAAATTGCTTGTAAATTCTCCAACGATTCACTAAACTTATTTATGTCATCTGCAAATCTTGAACTATTAAGGTATTCCCCATTAATGTTATTCCCGATTTTTACTCTATCTAAATTCTTAAAAACTACCAACCATGCTGTGAATGATGGTGTAGCCTGTTTAGTGAATGGGAATTTGAGGAGTGTGGCTTCATTTCTGGATCTTGACTTTCTAGGCATGTCTTCGTGTCTGTGTATCCGATTTACTCCAAAAGCTTCCCTCCATAACATTCATGTGAAAGAGTGATGGATCACTAGCAATCACTTAAAACCTGCATATCTCCTGCAAGTTAATCTGTAAACAGTACGACACTGTAGGCCAGGTTTCTATCATTCCCAAGCATTTATCTTCATGTGGTGGGGAGACATGTAATGCATATGGAACAAGCAACTTGCATACAAATAAAAAATATAGCCATATCCACATTCTATTCTAAACTGTAACTGCCATCTGACTCCACTTTAAAAACCAGTTGAAGTAACAAGTTAATTTCTACTACATGATTATTCAACAACTATTTCATTTATTTCAATGAAAATGTAAACTGTTGACAATGCATATGAAGTTGTCCCCCTCATGTGAACCCTGGTGGTGCTATTATTATTATTATTATTATTATTATTATTATTATTATTATTATTATTATTATTATTATTATTATTATTATTTGCAAAGCTACAATCC
>NC_090736.1:122479507-122487007 GCF_036898095.1 Palaemon carinicauda
GGTACAGTTAAACAAATAAACCTCAAATATCTCTAAATATCAAATATGCTTTGGGATCAATGACTAAGGAGAAAATTAAATTTATAATAAGAGTGTCATTACTGAGTTGGAAATTTCTATCATGAAATTAATTCCACTCTTGGTCAATAATCCCAGTTATTATACATATATATACATGTGTATAATATATATATATATATATATTTATATATATATATATATATATATATTTATATTTATATTATATATATATATATATTTAATTTATATATATATATATATATATGTATATATATAAATATATATATATATATATATATATAAATATAAATATATATATATATATATATATATATTATGAATAAATATATATAATGATTATATATACATACATATATATATAAATATATATATATATATATATATATGTATATATATATATATATATATATGCATCTACATATAGGAATATATGTGTATATAAGTGTGTGTGTTTGTGTTTGTGTTTACGTTCATTTCGTACATTAGTAATATATATATATATATATATATATATGTATATATATATATATATATATATACATATATATATATATACTATACATATATATATATATATATATATAAATATATATATATATATATATATATACAGTATCTGTATATATATATTTTTGGGCTCAAGCCATGGCGTCCTGGATGGAAGGTTCCTTTTTGGTAGCTTCCTTGGGTATAAGACTACTAAGATATTCCCAGAGAATTTAACCACAGGTTATCACAGAATTCTAACTTCTGGAGCGAGTATCTTAAAGGTTTCCCTTTAAGACATCGTAATACAACAGGGGACGCGCATGTCTGAACGCGCCACATAGCTATCTTCACCCCGAACAGAGTTAATGCTTCGGTGTGTAAGGACTGAGAATAGCTGGGAGCCGTTCCACAGCTAATCTCACTCGTGGCTACTACTGATACTCGAGACGTAAACAAACGGACGCCATTGCTCTGATGACGTCACGCCCGTCTTCATCCTTTGTTTAGTAGCTGCCCTACTTAGACGGATTTCCCTGTGTTATCTTTATCGCTTTGCATCTTCGCTATGTCGTTACCTTCAGCCTCGCCTTCTTCTGGAAAGTTGAGTACAAGGTTCCAGTATTGTTTAATTAAGCTCTGGCCGTAAAGTAAATATTACTTTTCGAAATAATTGATGTTTTGTGGCAGAGCTGTGCCTCTACCGGACCCGCCATTTTATGGCGTCGTTGTTGTTATGCATGTCTTATTTAGTTAGCCACAACAACGTTTCCGGCATTATATACTAATCGAATAACATTAGTTTATTTAGTCTTCATAGCTAGGAACTTTTATATCGTGTTTAGACGCTTTTTTCGGTCATCGATTGACCTCATACCAGTCGGCTACTATAGCCCCCAGGCCAGGAGCCTACATACAAGTGTTCATGCATGATTTATTAGTGATCCTAGACTAAGTTATGAAGATAGTGGCATTATTATTTTACAATACTTTTTGACAGTGATGCAAATGTTTTCCGCCTTCAGGGACCATATAGGGGATAGGCTAGTCAGTGATTCTTTCTAGCCTAACCTAATATTAGGACCCCTATATGCTTCCTTCATCCCCTGCCTTGGCATTCCCTCTATTTAGCCTTGATCCCTTTTTCTGAGTAAAGTGATTAATTGTCTAATAGAGTATATATCGCCTCTCTGTCCTCCCTAAAGGAATGAACCCCCTTTAGGGCTGCGTCCGAGAGTGAGGTTAGGCTAGCCTACCTCTATGGCTAGGATAGTCTATGACTTTCCTGCGATAGCGATATGTCTTCTTCCTTGCCTAGTTCAGGACTTTTAGCCCTGTTCTAGGTTGGGTTAGGAAGGTTTCTCTGTTCCATGCTGAAACTGTACTCTTGCACCGTTTTAGCCGATCAGCCTGATCTTAGGTTAGGGAGTGTCCTCCCTTTCCTTAGTGGCCGCTCTGGTACAGAAACCCTTCCTGGGAAGACTTCTCTCTTCTCCCTCCCCACCTATCTCTTGTATAGCCTAGCCTATGCTTAGGTTAGTTTATACTCATCTGTCCCCTGTCCTACAACTCCTCCTTAGGGTGGAAGAGTAGGGCTACCCGAGCTTCCTTGTGCAGTCCACTCTGGTACATATACCTTCATAGTGTCCTATAAGGTTAGTTACTAGTATAGTTCTGCATATGGGAGTCTCCCCCCCCCCCTCTTGGGTGTTCCCTAGCCCTCCCTTGGGCTACCTTGCTCCCGGTCCCTAGTGACCCCTGCTCATGGATGTTAGAGCCTGCCTCTATCATGGGTACACCCCCTCTGGGAGGGGGAGGGATGTCTGGAACCCTGATGGTACTTCCTGCATCCCTTCCCCCCTCCCCCCTGTCTCTCTATCTATCCGGGTGCCGGTCTCTTGCCGCCTCTACTGTCGGCAATACCTGCCTCCTACTTGGTGACTTCCCTACCCTTGCCGCCAGCCCCCGTGTACCGAGGGACTGCCGGCTGCCGCCGGCTACTACCGGCGGCTTTCCTACTCCTATCTAATCGTCCGCTTGCCGGTCGATCACCGGAGTGCCGGCATATACTGCCGGCAACCCGATACTGCCTTTACCATCCTTATCCCAGTCACCAATCTGGCATCCTCCGACTGCCAGAGCCGCCGCTCCCTGCCGGCGTGCCGCCGTTGTGCCGGCGGCCGCCATCCTGGTATTTAACTGACTTTTGAAAATTGTCTGTCTTAATGCCAGAATCTATGCTGGAGCGAGCTCCGGCATGCCGGCGGCTTGCCGGATGCCCCGGAGGCGTCAAGAATACTTGCACCCCCTTACTGTAGCTATCATAAGACTATGATAGCCCTATATCGCAAACAGATAAGCTGCTTCTGCTATTAAGATCAGTACCTAGTACTGCTCTATTAGTGATCATGCTGTCTCTTTGCATTCTTCTAATTCCAGCATGCTATGTGCATCTTAGCACGGCTGGTTGCCAGAAGCAGTTACCCTTTAAATGAGGCCTTCTGGCTCTTAACTGGGAACCGAATGAATTCGGTCCCAATCTTGTCCTTGGTTTTCCATGGAATTCCAAAATACTTGGAATTCTAGGAAACTATATCCAATGATCTCGGTCATTTGGATTATCCAGGGACCAAGCTTATGGTAACCAGCCGGGCGAGATGCATGGAGCATGTTCTCCTTTACTGTTTTCATTCTCTATGCATCACACCTTCTTTAAGTTAAAATTAATGATTAATATTAACTGAGTTTAAGAGCCATTCTTATGACTCCCCCATACTCATTTTCTCTAATTTCCACAGGAGAAGCAGATGAAGTGTGACTTCGCCTTCTGCGCTGTGAAACGCCCGCAGTTTTACGGGCATACGGCTTGCAGGACTCACGCCCCTTGTGCAGACAAGAAAGGGGATTTGAAGTTTTGGAATCCACTGGATTGTACGGTCTGCCAGGCCCACCTAGTTGAGGCCTTCCATAACCCTCCTTCAGCGGAGGTTAGAGACATTTCTCGTGAAAAGCTGCGCAAGTGGGTGCGTGGCTTTCAGAAAAATGCTACTGGACCGTACCTGGCCACCGAAGAACTGAGGTCCCTATTGTTCCCTAAGGCCTCCCCTGACTCAGTGGTACCAAAAGATGTGATCCCCACTGTCCAAATTACGGTGGAACCTGATGTGGTCATGGCTCAGTCCATGCACGAGTGTCGTTTAGATTCCGAGGATGATGAACAGATCTCAGACGTCTCGGAAGACACGGAGAAGACGCTTATGGCTCAAGGAGCCGAAGGAGGACGAAGACAAGGTGGAGTACACCGAGTCGGAGCTAGGAGCTGCTCCCTCGTCCATCCCCCCTCCTACTCCTACACCGACGGAAATGTCCATTCCGTCTACCTCCTCGACTCCGGATCCTTCTTCTTCTACTCAAGAACTGATCCGGCTGATTAGAGCCGTCATGGACGACAGGCTGAAGGAGAACCAGGAGTCCATCAGGTCGATGATTGGATCCAGAGAGCCGAAGAAGATTTCGGTCAAGGATCTCCCCGCTTGCTCTCATGCCAACCCGTGGAGGTATGCAGAGCATATGGTTATTGCGACCGGCAGGATCTTTGTCAGTGATAAGATCGGCACGGTCCCTTTGGAAGATGTGGAGTTCTTCCCAAGCTTTGAGGCCTACCCGGACTGTTACGTCCGGCTTCGTTCGAACCTGCCTCGAAGGAAGAGACCGAACCTAAAGAAGAGATAGTGTTCGATCTCACAAAGGCCCAGGCTATGCTAGCCTCCGCATTTAAGAGTAGAGGCTTTACCTGCTCTAAGCTTCCGGCTTTGAGCAAGAGGCACCCTACGTATGTTGCACCTGACACTGCGGTTCTTCCATTCTTGGAAAAGGCCTTAGCTGCATGCCTTAAAGCGGCGGAAGAAGGGAAACCCTGCCCTGCACTGGAGGAGTGCAGACCCTTCTCATCGTGACCCCCCCTGACGCTCGACACTGGAAAGATGTTCAGCATACTTTCGTCGTGGGGAAGGCTCGATCTTGACGTCGCCGGACGTCAGTTTAATGAGACCTCCCTAAGCTCAACGATCACCTCCTTCGCCGGGAACAAGACACGAAGGAGAGGCTTGCGGCATCTCTTTCTCATCAAGTCCAACTGGAAGTGATGGCCTGTGACACTAGAGTACCAGATCACTACATGGTACTCTCCAAATCCCACTTACTGACAGTAATGAAGGACTTGTACCACTTCATAAAGGCTCGAAGAGCCTGTCGTGAATTCGTGTTTGCCGGTGCCACCGTGAAACACGAACCCCGGAGGCTGATTTCCTCCAACATCTGGGGAAAGCACCTGTTTCCTTCTGACCTTGTCAAGGAGATAACTGACAGAGCCGCCACGGAGAATAGGAACCTTCTCCACAAGTGGGGCATGTCCAGGAAAAGGAAACCCTCTCAGGACGATGGACCTCAGCCTAAGAGGAAACTCAGAAGCCAAAACCCCAGCAACGTCAGCAACGACGTCAGTTTCCGGGACCCGCTACCTCCCAAGTGGTTGCCCAACCACAACAGACCTTTCAATTGGTCCCCCAACCGGTGTTGTCACAGTCACCGGTCTTCACCCCTGCCTTTGAGCAACCATCCACTACCTTTCATGCCAAAGGTAGAGGCTCGTTCAGGGGTGCAAGCAGAGACGCATCTCGCCGTCCCTCCAGAGGTAGAGGAGGAAAGGGAGCTAGCGGCCGAGGCAACAAGTCCTCGGGACACCAGAAGCAATGAAGTGCTTCCGGTGGGAGGAAGACTCCGCCAATTCCAGGATCGTTGGACCTTCGATCCCTGGGCACACAGCATCATCAAGAACGGTCTAGGCTGGAGTTGGACGCAACCACCCCCAATCTTCCAGCGGTTCTTCCAGCAATCGACCCCCCTTCTGGAAGAATATGTTCTAGACCTCTTGAACAAGAAGGTGATAAGGAAGGTAAAGTCCACCAGGTTCCAAGGGGAGACTGTTTTGTGTTCCCAAGAAGGACTCAGACAAACTCAGAGTCATTCTGGACTTATCCCCCTCAACAAGTTCATAGAGAACAACAAATTCAAGATGCTGACGCTTCAACAAATAAGGACCCTTCTGCCTCAAGGTTCCTACACGGTCTCTATAGACCTGGCGGATGCCTATTGGCACATTCCAATGAACCATCACGCTTCCTCCTACCTAGGATTTCGACTCCAAAGGAAAAGCTACGCCTTCCGGGCCATGCCATTCGGCCTCAATGTGGCCCCTCGGATCTTCACAAAACTGGCGGATGCCATAGTACAACAGCTCCGCCTAAGAAACGTCCAGGTGATGGCCTACCTCGACGATTGGCTAGTCTGGGCTCCATCGCCCGAAGAGTGTGCAAAGTCTTGCAACGAAGTTACCCAGTACTTAGAACACCTGGGATTCAAGATCAACGAGAAGAAATCTCGCCTCTCTCCAGCTCAGAAGTTTCAGTGGTTGGGAATTCACTGGAATCTTCAGTCACACCGCCTTTCCATCCCCCAGAAGAAAAGGAAGGAAATAGCAGGGTCTGTCAAGCGACTACTGAAATCCAAACGCATTTCAAGACGACAGCAGGAACGAGTTCTAGGCTCTCTACAATTCGCCTCAGTGACAAACCCAGTGCTTCGTGCACAGCTAAAGGATGCCGCGGGAGTCTGGAGACGCTCGGCATCCATCGCTCGAAGAGACCTCAAGAGACGGCTTTCAAACAGACTACGACGCCTCCTAAAGCCGGTGGTCGGAAGAAAAGGCCCTGAAAAGGTCCATTCCTCTCCAACACCCTCCTCCATCACTCAACATCCACACGGATGCCTCACTGGAAGGTTGGGGAGGTCACTCCCACCTGAAACAGGCTCAAGGTACCTGGTCTCCACTATTCAAGACGTTCCACATAAACATCTTGGAGGCCATGGCGGTCCTTCTAACTCTGAAGAAGTTATCCCCGCCGCCCTCGATCCACATCCGTCTAACCCTAGACAACTCGGTGGTAGTTCGTTGTCTCAATCGCCAAGGCTCAAGATCGCCCCAGATAAATCAGGTGCTTCTCCCAATCTTCCGTCTGGCGGAAGAGAAGAAGTGGCACCTGTCTGCAGTTCACCTACAAGGATTCCGCAATGTGACAGCGGATGCTCTATCTCGGACAAACCCGATAGAGTCGGAATGGTCTCTAGACGCAAGATCGTTCTCCTTCATCTCTCACCAAGTCCCAGAACTTCAGATAGATCTCTTTGCAACGAGCGACAACAATCAACTTCCTCTGTACGTAGCCCCGTACGAGGACCCCAAAGCAGAAGCGGTGGACGCCATGTCACTAGACTGGAACAGGTGGTCCAAGATATACCTGTTCCCTCCCACCAACCTTCTGTTGAAAGTCCTCTCCAAACTGAGAACCTTCAAAGGGACAGCGGCCCTAGTGGCTCCCAAGTGGCCCCGGAGCAACTGGTACCCCCCTGGTCCTGGAGCTGCAGCCCAAGCTGATCCCTCTCCCGGGCCCAGTTCTCTCTCAACAAGTACAGAAGTCGACTGTCTTCGCTTCATCATCGAAAATCAAGGACCTTCATCTCATGATTTTCTCTCCCTTGCCGCAAAGAAGAGGTTTGGGATCTCGAAGAAAAGTCTAGACTTCCTAGAGGAATACAAGACCGAATCCACGAGACGGCAATATGAATCATCCTGGAGGAAATGGGTCTCCTTTGTCAAGGCAAAAAATCCTAAAGAAATCACCATTGATTTCTGTATGTCCTTCTTCATTCACCTTCATGGACAAGGATTAGCAGCCAATACGATTTCAACCTGCAAATCGGCCTTGGCTAGACCAATTCTATATGCTTTCCAAATTGATCTGTCCAACGACATCTTTAACAAATTACCAAAAGCATGTGCTCGCCTACGTCCAGCACCCCCTCCGAAACCGATCTCCTGGTCACTAGACAAGGTACTCCATTTCGCCTCCAACG
>NC_090736.1:122497007-122498718 GCF_036898095.1 Palaemon carinicauda
AATCAACACTAAGAAAAAATTTATTTTAGTGTACCAGCGTACATAAAACGCTTACCGTACAATATTTCTTTTGCAGGTATCATTAGAATAGTATTTAAATCACTGAAAGTTCGTAATCAATTGTATTGATTTCTCATATAACATAAACAAAACCGTGTCTGTCATCTTATGCCTATTTTATAATATTTTGCTGTTCAATCCTCGTGTTCAGTGATTTGCCATTTTATACATTCCACAACTTTTCACATGAATCACACGGGACTCATATTACCTTTATTTTCATTTTTTTTTTTTTTGTGGAGGGGGGCTTAGGAAAATTTTTTACTCCTATTCATTTTAATCTATTACCATACTCATATGCTGCATTAATACTAAATATATATATATATATATATATATGTATATATATATATATATATATATATGTATATATATATATATATATATATATGTATATATATATATGTATATATATATATATATGTATATATATGTATATATATATATGTATATATATATATATATGTATATATATATATATGTATATATATATATATGTATATATATATATATATATATATGTATATATATATATATGTATATATATATATGTATATATATATATATATATATGTATATATATATATATATATATATATTTATGTGTGTATATATATATATATATATATATTCCAGCAATGGGGAATATATTCAGAATTATTACTAGTCCAGTGGTTGAGAGGGGTCCTCTATGCTCCTGAGATATTTTTTATTTATTTGTTAACATCCTCTGGTTTGCATGTATCCCATGTAAGTTGAGCCATTATTTGTAATTTACTTTTATGACTCCGTTGTAGTTACACTGTTAGTGAATATAAAGAAAATAAAGTATAAAATACTTTCTTTATATTTACTTTATGGGAAGGAAGCATCCAGGGGCTTGCCTCATGTTAAGTCTGTGACCTGGGAACAGGGATCCGTGGGTGTTGCACCCCAGCTAGGTTTGTGACCTGTGAACTAGTAGGATAAGTTAGGTCAATTAACATTACAGGGAAGGTTTTGTGGCCTTTTGAACGAATCTCAAAATATATACTTTTTTACAGGAAAAAAAAACTTTCCCTAGGGAGCAAACTGTTTTTCCTATAGATAACAATATGTTTGAAGAGACTTCACATTTAAGTCGTGAATTATACTTTTTTCCTTCATTTCCCTCACTAAAAGCTCCCAGTTCCCACCTGTGTCCTTCGATAAAGACTTGAATGAAGTATATAAATAAAATAAAGTTCATAGATAAAATAACTATTTACATAGAGTAAATATACTATATGTTCTCATGAGAACCAAACACATTTATAATGGTGTTTATGATAGAAAAATATTGACCATGCACAGACAAGTTCACCAACTCATATATATATATATATACATATATATATATAAATATATATATATATATATATATATATATATTTATATATATATATATATATTTATATATATATATATATTTATATATATATATATATATATATATATATATATATATATATATTATATATATATATATTTATATATATATATATATATATATTATATATATATATATATATATATTTATATATATATATATATTATATATATTTATATATATATATATATATATATATATATATATATATATATATATATATATATATATATATATATATAT
>NC_090736.1:122499218-122504218 GCF_036898095.1 Palaemon carinicauda
CACCTGCACATCGTGCTCTACCGCCTGCAACAAAACGGCTTTGTAGCCCGGTACGACAAGTGTACCTTTGGCGCCAACGAAGTGTCGTTCTTAGGGCACCGCATCACTCCTGAAGGAGTCCACCCCCTCCCTGACAAGGTAGCAGCCGTTCAGGACTTCCCCGTGCCCTCGACCGTCAAGGCTCTGCAGGAATTTTTGGGCATGATCAACTATTATCACCGTTTTCTGCCGGCCATTGTAGCCACTCCTGCTCCCCTCTACGCCTCCCTCAAGGGCAAGGCAAAGGGACCTGAAGTGGGGTCCCCTTCAAGATGGTACATACACCTTCAATTACTCCTGTTTTGGCCATCGTAATGCTGGGGCCCACGTTTCAACGTCTCATGGATGGCATCATAGGGGACATCCCTTTCTGTGTATGTTATATGGACGACATACTTGTGTTCTCCTCCTCAAAAGAGGAACAACTCCGTCACCTGCGCATCGTGCTCTACCGCCTGCAACAAAACGGCCTTGTAGTCCGGTACGACAAGTGTACCTTTGGCGCCAACGAAGTGTCGTTCTTAGGGCACCGCATCACTCCTGAAGGAGTCCACCCCCTCCCTGAGAAGGTAGCAGCCGTTCAGGACTTCCCCGTGCCCTCGACCGTCAAAGCTCTGCAGGAATTCGTGGGCATGATCAACTATTATCACCGTTTCCTGCCGGCCATTGCAGCCACTCTTGCTCCCCTCTTCGCCTCCCTCAAGGGCAAGCCAAAGGACCTGAAGTGGGGTCCCCTTCGAGATGCAGCCTTCTGCAATGCAAACAAGGCCCTATCAACTGCTACGGCTCTCACTTTTCCTATCCCACATGCCCCTCTCCTTCTCTCCACCGACGTCGCTATTGGTGCAGTACTCGAGAAGGTGGTCAATGGCTCGCCCCGCCCATTGGCCTTCTTCACCTGAAAAGTGTCCAATGCAGAATCGGGTTATTCTACCTTCGATCGAGAATTGCTGGCGGTGCACTTGGCTGTCCGTCACTTTCGTCATTTCTTAGAAGGTACGCCCTTCGTCATTCGCACAGACCACATGCCTCTGGTGCACGCCTTCACTCGACAGTCTGACGCCTTGTCCGCCCATCAACGCCGACATCTCTCCGCCGTGGCTGAATACAATTGCACCCTTCAATAAATCCCTGGGAAAATGAATCCTATTGCCGATGCCCTGTCAAGAGACACGTTGGCTGCCGTTCAACTTGGATTGGATTACAACGCCCTGGCTGAAGCCCAACGACAGGATCCAGAGTATCAAGCATGTAGGACATCCTGCACGTCCTTCTGTTGGGAAGATTTCCCCCTCGAAGACTCCAACACCACCCTCCTCTGTGACGTCAGTACTGGTAGACCGCGACCTTGGATTCCTGCTCCCATGCGACGACAGGTGTTTAATTTCATTCACGGCCTTTCACATCCCCCGTGCCGTTCTACTGCACAGCTGCTGAAGGCGATGTTCATTTGTCACAGCATTTATAAGGATGCTAAGGATTGGGTCCATTCCTGTACTTCTTGCCAAACTTCCAAAGGAGTGGGCACCTTTTCCCAACCTCAGCGTCGTTTCTCAAACATTCACGTCAACGTTGTAGGCCCCCTACCCACATCACAAGGACATCGTTACCTGTTTACCGTCATCGACCGCTCCACTCGTTGGCCTGAAGCCATTCCCATGGAAACTGCAACATCCGCCTCATGTACATCTGCCTTACTCTCTGGATGGATTTCAAGATTTTGTATCCCTGAGCATATTACTTCTGACAGGGGAACCACTTTCACCTCTCAATTGTGGACATCATTAGCGAATATCCTGGGCATCACCCTACATCAGACAACGGCCTACAACTCGCTGCCAATGGAATGGTGAACGTTTTCATCGCACCCTCAAAGCAGCTTTGATGTCCCCGCTGCAAGGATTGCAACTGGTTTACTCAGCTTCCCTGGTTCCTCCTGGGACTAAGGACCACTCCTAAAGAAGCCCTCGACGTCTCGGCAGCTGAAATGGTGTATGGCGACCCGTTGGTCGTCCCTGCCGAATTTTTTCCTTCTACAACCTCCTCCGACGATCTCCAGCGCATAAGTCACGTCGTGGGAAAATTTACTCCATGCCGCCAGACTTACAAGCCCCCAGCAAAGCATCACATACCAACAGACTTGCATTCTGCAATGCACGTCTTCCTGCGCAACGACACTACCAAGCCACCGCTAACGCCCCCTTACACG
This sequence comes from Palaemon carinicauda, assembly GCF_036898095.1. Lineage (NCBI taxonomy): Eukaryota > Metazoa > Arthropoda > Malacostraca > Decapoda > Palaemonidae > Palaemon > Palaemon carinicauda. The sequence continues at coordinate 122,501,467 of NC_090736.1, forward strand.
GGTCCTTTCCTTGTAATCCGACGCAGTCCGAAAGCATTCCTACTAAACATTCGTGGCAAAGAAGACTGGGTCTCCATTGATCGTCTAAAACCTGCTTATCTACTGCCAGATGACCCGCCTACAGTTCGCCTCTCTAGATCAGGGCGCCATATATAACATGTACAGTATGTCATTTTTAGGGGGAGCCATGTACCAACCGTGTGTCACATGATCGTACATAAATTATTTTGTATATATTATGCTTGTATCTGCGCTCTTCCCTCGCACAAATAAGAACCAGAACAAACATGTCTATGTGTCGCCCATGTAACATTGTCATTTCTCGAACATGTATTTTCCTGTTGCCTTGAGGCTTTGTATATAAAGGAGAGTGTTCTTTAATAATACAACTCAGTTGATTGCCTCCTGCCTTTGAGTCACTACCCTTCTCTCGGCTCGTCACAGGTATATATATATATATATATATATGTGTGTGTGTGTGTGTGTGTGTGTATGTATGTATGTATGTGTGTGCCTCAGAATTTCCATATGTATATCAATATCTTCCTTTTAACCGTTAGATTGGGTCTAGCGGAGTATCATTATCATCATGAAGATCGTCCTCATTTGGCAATGTTACTATCATTTTTATTATAAATATAAAGGTAATACAGAGTATATAATAATCAGACTATAATCCAAATAAGTACACAGTACTCTACGACTGAGATTTCATTTTTCAATATGTGGAAGAAGAAAATAGTTTATAAATAATAGTTGCTATGTCTTTCTACTACCTGAACCCAAGTTTTATTATTATCTTTCAAACCAATCAATCGACTGGAATGGTACTTTGAAACAGAGTTTCTCACACCTTTTCATAACTCTTTAATAATAAATCCATATCAAACATAGATTTTAAAGGTAATTTATTCATGAATATTAGGACATGCCAGTCCTAAGCAGTCAAGATTTACGAATGCAATCGGATGAAGACTCATGGGTTACGTATCCCTACTGTCACAATCCCACCTTTCCATATTCTTTAAACCTCAATTCTCTCTCTCTCTCTCTCTCTCTCTCTCTCCTCTCTCTCTCTCACTCTCTCTCATTTTCCTATATGCATTTAATTTTCCGTATTTTTATGCTTCATTTCTACAGAATGCTCTCTCTCTCTCTCCTCTCTCTCTCTCTCTCTCTCTCTCTCTCTCTCTTCGTTTTCTGCCTCCTTTCTTTCACATTTTTCCCTATGTAATTCTGTTTCCTTTTCTGTAATTCTTTATGTTTTATTTCTACAGCATGGCATTTGGGCTCTCTCTCTCTCTCTCTCTCTCTCTCTCTCTCTCTCTCTCTCAACAATATATGATAAATAGTGAACACCATGTACTCGGATATGGGATTCGGTAACAAATGCATACATATATGAGTAATGAAATTTTGACAATAACTTGGTATACATTTTATTTCATTCCTCACCACCTTTGATAAAAAGGTAACTTCGCCATCGCTTTCAATGGAATGATGACAGGTTCCACACCTTCACGTGTACTTTTCTGCCAACGAGCTGGACTTTCTCCACTCGCCCATTCCTCCTTGATCGCAATAAGCTTTGCCTCCTGGAGCTACTCGTGCAAATGTGCACGAGTGAATCACTGCAATGTTGAACTTATATATCTCTTCATACAGCCCCCACGCTCGTTTGATGGCCTTTCACTCAGGATGTGCAGGAGGCAGCCGGTTAACCCCATAACCAGATAGCTTTGTCAACGGTGTAGCCCGGTTCTGACCTGTTCACTTTCCAGATCAGCAGCAGCTCGGGGCGCGTAGCGTTTGGTGGGAATGGTAGTCTTCAGCACTCCAGTTATTTCACGATCTCTGCTACTGTGGTTGCTGAATGCAGAGGTGGGACAACGGCTTTCAGTCAGCTGACTATGATATAGTCACTACTCACTAGGATGCATTGTCTAGTACCCAGCACTGACGGGCCAGCAAGCACAGGCTGTGATGTCAGCCTCTGCATGAATAAGGCGCTGTTCACTACGTCATCGTACTCTCCTATTTGGTCTTGGTAGGGTAGCACAGAAATGATTCGTCTATGAATCTTTCATTTGTGCCACCTTCTACTACATTAAACCATTCAGCCTCAAAAGGAGGCTCTTGACATCTAAAGATGGCACTGATGATAGGCTGTAATGTGTACACCCGCTACATACTGTGGTGCATCCATGTAGTAAACCAATTCTCGTTGACATAAACTAGCTGTCTTCCCTACTCCAGATGCTTCATTAGTGATCGAAGGGCAATAACCCGACGACACATTAAAAAATCACTTCTTCACGGTCATTTTCCTTTGTGAAAGCCTATACCTGAACCCCATTCTGTGAAGTAATCGTCACACAGTGGTTTTTAAGGTTTCCTACAGGATGATATCCGCCCTCTTTACCTCTTCACTCAACATACCAAAAGGGACTTTTTGTTTGGGAGTAAACTTGCTATGTTTATGATGGCGAAAGGCACCAACGGTAAAATTATCAATGACAGGAAGGGTGGTAATGGCCGTGGGTGTTTTCGGGGGAGTGGGTGTCAAGGGTGGTGTTGGTGACCAAGAACGCACATTAAAACTTTTTGAGATAATACAAAATGAATGCAGTTTTCACACTTGTTCAAACTAATCTGTAATTTCTCTGCTACTTCCTCTATATTGAAACAGTGTAAAGTTCGCAATAAAATACATATGTTTAAACCTCGATTATAATATAGTAGGGTGGACATG
>NC_090736.1:122509218-122524218 GCF_036898095.1 Palaemon carinicauda
AATACTGGGATCAGTATGAATGATACGTATAGTGCTTGTGGTTCTTTGTTAGATGAGGTAAAAGTAAGTATGACGAACGCGAGAATTAGAGATTGGAGAATGATAAGTAGTGTAAATGATTATTTTGGTAAAGTAGAAAATGGTTCCGATACAATGGATGAATTTTGACAGAAATAAGTGGGATTTTAGGGTCAAATGAAATTGAGGTAGCTGGAATAGTGCATGATATATTACATGAGAGGACGATAGACGGAAATCATAATAGCACAATGAATGATAATGAAATGGAAGAAGTGAATGAGAGAGTACAGGTATATGAAGGCCCAGTTTCTGTGAGTGTAAGAACTGGAATGGAGGAAAGTGAGCCAGAATTTGGTAGTATTAGAGATTCTGTTATGAGAGGGCCAATAACGTTAGGTGATAGTGTAGTAGATAGGAGTATTAGGGCGAGTAATGTAGGAATTCCGATGCGGACGAATGAAGGGTTTAGACAGGGAAATCCGGTTTGGAGAGAGGGGAAAGCTAGTGCGCAGCAAGGTAGGTCAAGTAGTGGTATCCGTGTTACAGTTTTGGGAAGTTATGACATGAAAAGAATGAGGGTAGATTGGCCTTACGGGGATGTTTCGGGTGTGGAGAGACAAGGCATCGATTTAGTAAGTGTAAGAAAGAGAAAGTGCTTAAGTGTTATCGGTGTGGTACGACTGGGCCTGTTTCCAGTGGATTTAGGAGTAATCATACAAATATAATTCGCGGCAATTTTGGTAAGGGTGGTCTTTATGCGAGATTGGGCAATGAACAGCGTGCTAAATGTACTTAATGAGGTCTAGATGGGCATATAGCTAGGGTTTGTTGGAAGAAGGGATCAAGTCAGCCAGGATGTTCAAGAAACTAATTAGTAAGAGGGTTCAGCTGGATAAATTCTCCTGTGTGCGTGGAGGGAATAGGATCAATGTTCGTGAGAATGCGATGAATAATTGGTTGGAAATTAGGAAGTATGAACCTATTATTCAAGAGAAACTAGGGCTGGAAAATAAGAAACTTGTGTTAGTCGAGTATGGAAGGAAAAGGTCGTTGAAAAAGTTTAGTGGGGATAAAAGACAGGAAAAAATTGTAGGCATTGGTGGGAATCAGAATAGGCAGGACAAGGGTGTAAATGTACAGTTGCATATGGAGGATAAATTTATTAATACAGATAATACTGGGATCAGTATGAATGATACGTATAGTGCTTGTGGTTCTTTGTTAGATGAGGTAAAAGAAAGTATGACGAACGCGAGAATTAGAGATTGGAGAATGATAAGTAGTGTAAATGATTATTTTGGTAAAGTAGAAAATGGTTCCGATACAATGGATGAATTTTGACAGAAATAAGTGGGATTTTAGGGCCAAATGAAATTGAGGTAGCTGGAATAGTGCATGATATATTACATGAGAGGACGATAGACGGAAATCATAATAGCACAATGAATGATAATGAAATGGAAGAAGTGAATGAGAGAGTACAGGTATATGAAGGCCCAGTTTCTGTGAGTGTAAGAACTGGAATGGAGGAAAGTGAGCCAGAATTTGGTAGTATTAGAGATTCTGTTATGAGAGGGCCAATAACGTTAGGTGATAGTGTAGTAGATAGGAGCATTAGGGCGAGTAATGTAGGAATTCCGATGCGGACGAATGAAGGGTTTAGACAGGGAAATCCGGTTTGGAGAGAGGGGAAAGCTAGTGCGCAGCAAGGTAGGTCAAGTAGTGGTATCCGTGTTACAGTTTTGGGAAGTTATGACATGAAAAGAATGAGGGTAGATTGGCCTTACGGGGATGTTTCGGGTGTGGAGAGACAAGGCATCGATTTAGTAAGTGTAAGAAAGAGAAAGTGCTTAAGTGTTATCGGTGTGGTACGACTGGGCCTGTTTCCAGTGGATTTAGGAGTAATCATACAAATATAATTCGCGGCAATTTTGGTAAGGGTGGTCTTTATGCGAGATTGGGCAATGAACAGCGTGCTAAATGTACTTAATGAGGTCTAGATGGGCATATAGCTAGGGTTTGTTGGAAGAAGGGATCAAGTCAGCCAGGATGTTCAAGAAACTAATTAGTAAGAGGGTTCAGCTGGATAAATTCTCCTGTGTGCGTGGAGGGAATAGGATCAATGTTCGTGAGAATGCGATGAATAATTGGTTGGAAATTAGGAAGTATGAACCTATTATTCAAGAGAAACTAGGGCTGGAAAATAAGAAATTTGTGTTAGTCGAGTATGGAAGGAAAAAGTCGTTGAAAAAGTTTAGTGGGGATAAAAGACAGGAAAAAATTGTAGGCATTGGTGGGAATCAGAATAGGCAGGACAAGGGTGTAAATGTACAGTTGCATATGGAGGATAAATTTATTAATACAGATAATACTGGGATCAGTATGAATGATACGTATAGTGCTTGTGGTTCTTTGTTAGATGAGGTGAAAGAAAGTATGACGAACGCGAGAATTAGAGATTGGAGAATGATAAGTAGTGTAAATGATTATTTTGGTAAAGTAGAAAATGGTTCCGATACAATGGATGAATTTTGACAGAAATAAGTGGGATTTTAGGGCCAAATGAAATTGAGGTAGCTGGAATAGTGCATGATATATTACATGAGAGGACGATAGACGGAAATCATAATAGCACAATGAATGATAATGAAATGGAAGAAGTGAATGAGAGAGTACAGGTATATGAAGGCCCAGTTTCTGTGAGTGTAAGAACTGGAATGGAGGAAAGTGAGCCAGAATTTGGTAGTATTAGAGATTCTGTTATGAGAGGGCCAATAACGTTAGGTGATAGTGTAGTAGATAGGAGTATTAGGGCGAGTAATGTAGGAATTCCGATGCGGACGAATGAAGGGTTTAGACAGGGAAATCCGGTTTGGAGAGAGGGGAAAGCTAGTGCGCAGCAAGGTAGGTCAAGTAGTGGTATCCGTGTTACAGTTTTGGGAAGTTATGACATGAAAAGAATGAGGGTAGATTGGCCTTACGGGGATGTTTCGGGTGTGGAGAGACAAGGCATCGATTTAGTAAGTGTAAGAAAGAGAAAGTGCTTAAGTGTTATCGGTGTGGTACGACTGGGCCTGTTTCCAGTGGATTTAGGAGTAATCATACAAATATAATTCGCGGCAATTTTGGCAAGGGTGGTCTTTATGCGAGATTGGGCAATGAACAGCGTGCTAAATGTACTTAATGAGGTCTAGATGGGCATATAGCTAGGGTTTGTTGGAAGAAGGGATCAAGTCAGCCAGGATGTTCAAGAAACTAATTAGTAAGAGGGTTCAGCTGGATAAATTCTCCTGTGTGCGTGGAGGGAATAGGATCAATGTTCGTGAGAATGCGATGAATAATTGGTTGGAAATTAGGAAGTATGAACCTATTATTCAAGAGAAACTAGGGCTGGAAAATAAGAAATTTGTGTTAGTCGAGTATGGAAGGAAAAAGTCGTTGAAAAAGTTTAGTGGGGATAAAAGACAGGAAAAAATTGTAGGCATTGGTGGGAATCAGAATAGGCAGGACAAGGGTGTAAATGTACAGTTGCATATGGAGGATAAATTTATTAATACAGATAATACTGGGATCAGTATGAATGATACGTATAGAGCTTGTGGTTCTTTGTTAGATGAGGTAAAAGAAAGTATGACGAACGCGAGAATTAGAGATTGGAGAATGATAAGTAGTGTAAATGATTATTTTGGTAAAGTAGAAAATGGTTCCGATACAATGGATGAATTTTGACAGAAATAAGTGGGATTTTAGGGCCAAATGAAATTGAGGTAGCTGGAATAGTGCATGATATATTACATGAGAGGACGATAGACGGAAATCATAATAGCACAATGAATGATAATGAAATGGAAGAAGTGAATGAGAGAGTACAGGTATATGAAGGCCCAGTTTCTGTGAGTGTAAGAACTGGAATGGAGGAAAGTGAGCCAGAATTTGGTAGTATTAGAGATTCTGTTATGAGAGGGCCAATAACGTTAGGTGATAGTGTAGTAGATAGGAGTATTAGGGCGAGTAATGTAGGAATTCCGATGCGGACGAATGAAGGGTTTAGACAGGGAAATCCGGTTTGGAGAGAGGGGAAAGCTAGTGCGCAGCAAGGTAGGTCAAGTAGTGGTATCCGTGTTACAGTTTTGGGAAGTTATGACATGAAAAGAATGAGGGTAGATTGGCCTTACGGGGATGTTTCGGGTGTGGAGAGACAAGGCATCGATTTAGTAAGTGTAAGAAAGAGAAAGTGCTTAAGTGTTATCGGTGTGGTACGACTGGGCCTGTTTCCAGTGGATTTAGGAGTAATCATACAAATATAATTCGCGGCAATTTTGGTAAGGGTGGTCTTTATGCGAGATTGGGCAATGAACAGCGTGCTAAATGTACTTAATGAGGTCTAGATGGGCATATAGCTAGGGTTTGTTGGAAGAAGGGATCAAGTCAGCCAGGATGTTCAAGAAACTAATTAGTAAGAGGGTTCAGCTGGATAAATTCTCCTGTGTGCGTGGAGGGAATAGGATCAATGTTCGTGAGAATGCGATGAATAATTGGTTGGAAATTAGGAAGTATGAACCTATTATTCAAGAGAAACTAGGGCTGGAAAATAAGAAATTTGTGTTAGTCGAGTATGGAAGGAAAAAGTCGTTGAAAAAGTTTAGTGGGGATAAAAGACAGGAAAAAATTGTAGGCATTGGTGGGAATCAGAATAGGCAGGACAAGGGTGTAAATGTACAGTTACATATGGAGGATAAATTTATTAATACAGATAATACTGGGATCAGTATGAATGATACGTATAGTGCTTGTGGTTCTTTGTTAGATGAGGTAAAAGAAAGTATGACGAACGCGAGAATTAGAGATTGGAGAATGATAAGTAGTGTAAATGATTATTTTGGTAAAGTAGAAAATGGTTCCGATACAATGGATGAATTTTGACAGAAATAAGTGGGATTTTAGGGCCAAATGAAATTGAGGTAGCTGGAATAGTGCATGATATATTACATGAGAGGACGATAGACGGAAATCATAATAGCACAATGAATGATAATGAAATGGAAGAAGTGAATGAGAGAGTACAGGTATATGAAGGCCCAGTTTCTCGAAGCCGAGGTCCTGTTCCTGATTGCGACTGGGTAATCAAAAAGAAAAGGTAAGTGTTGTGCGAGAATATGGCAAAGTAGGGGGGATGGGGAGGATTGCGGAGTATTAATTTAAATATTTTATTTCCTTTTATTTTTCCAAATCCAGAGAGAGAGAGAGAGAGAGAGAGAGAGAGAGAGAGAGAGAGAGAGAGAGAGAGAGAGAGAGAGAGAGAAAGAGTGTGTGTGTGTGTTCGTGTGTCCGCACGTGCCACTGAGCGCGAATAATTAGTGTGATGATTGTTTGTAGTGAGAAAGACTGTTGGTATAAATGGGGTTGTTTTTTTATTTATATTTATAGCCAGGTTACGGTAGTGGTAGATGTCTTGAGCGAATGCTTTTTCCATTTGACTGCTGCAGGAGTCAGTTGTGGCCTTAATGCTGGATTATATTTTGTTATTCTGTACATTAACTAGCTTGGAAGTGATATTTTTATATGAGTAAGTACAGTGTTTTTGTTTATATTCGATTGGTACGATTGCGAATGATAGAAAGTTTATTTATATTTAATTATAATGCTATCGTTTAGGTAGCTAGGAGTGTTCGATTTTTTTTCCCACCACTTAATAAAAGTGGTTTGTGTAGTTGGAAAGGTTATCCTTTGCCACCGAGCTGTGGCAGTGTGCTATTAATCAAGTCAGTTCGGCTCATTTGGACGAGTATCCATGTCCTTATATATACATACGATTATACTTCATGTATATTGGTTATGGTCAATTTTAGTTTTGAGTTTTGTGGGATTTTGTATTTTGGATTTACTTTGAATGTGGCTGTTTTTTTTTTTTTTTTTTTTTTTTTTTTTTTTTTTTTTTTTTTTTTTTTTATACCGAGTGTTGCGTTTAGGGGTTTGGTCAATGTTGTTTGTTATGACTGTGGTTTTAAGAATTATGGTTTATGGATAAATTACAAGTCATTAGGTTATTTGAATGTTGTTGATTATCATATTGGGTATTTTAGTTTGTAAGAAATATAGCTGTAAGGTTATGATTTGTTTTACTGTCCCTTCTGTTCGATAGTCCAGTTGATGTAAAGTTATGGGAAAGTTTGTGGGACAATTTGTCTATTAGTGATTCAATGATGTGGGGTTAGTTGTTTTAACATTCCACCACATTGTTACAAATCATTGTGCACTGATCTGCAATGAAAACATATAATGATTAAATGACGAAAAATTCATCCAAATTCATTATCATTATAGTGAGTGATAATTGTTGACTGATTGGTTAGCAAAAGAAAAAAAAAATAAATAAAAGTTAAGAATGTAGATTATACTTGGTTTCACGTGTTTTCAGGTACAAACCAGGAAGACAAACTTTCTAAGAAGATATATGAGAGGGCAGAGAAGAGTTGTGAAAAGGACTGTGGAGGAAATGTTAGTTACTTCTGGCAGTAGTGACGATATTCTAAAATATAATAGTCGTGGAAGAGTAAACATTGATACCAATACACAACACTTTCCGAGTCCGGAGGACATAATGCAGAGTGTGACATATATATGAATACCCTCCGTAATGAAAACAGAAAATTAATAGGAACTTGAGTGTCCTTGTTTAGAAAATTCTCGTATAAAAGCAATTAGAAATCATGCCTAAATTGTTTACAATAAAATTTAAGATATATTGCAACCTATCATTAGTAAGAGTTACATATCCATTTTAATGAGTAAAACAAAAATTGAGAAATTGGACAGATAGTGATATTTTTTCCGCCCTTACACTTCGTTGTATAAGCACAAAAATCTATAATTATCTCAGATACGTGAAAGGGTTTCCATTAACATGCAAATCTATGAAATGAACGTGCAAAAAAATTCCAGTGGGACCAGGAATCCTATCATCATTATTGGTTTTGATGAAGTCACATTCTGAAACTTTAGTGAACAAGAAAGATTAACTGTGTTATTTGATGAGATTAGTATAGTGACTGAATGGTGTTATGACAAGAGTACTGGTATATGATATAAACGACATATGAGATTGAATGTGGTAATGTTCAGAGAGCTGATAGTTAAATGGAAACTACCAATATACTGTGATTTTGACAAATGGAATATTCATAAAAAAAAAAAAATATTTATTTGATTCAGGAAGTGGAATAGGCAGGTTATCCAGGGGTGGCACTGGTGCATGATTTAAGGCCCTGGAATCCTATGTTATGTAAAAAAAACGCGAATCGACCATTTATGTAAGATAACGTCTATCCAGAATCCATGTGCCGACAGACAAATATTCCTTTTTGCAGATGCTCCGCATTCACTCAAGATAGTCAGGAATGACCACCTACATTCTGGGTTCATGTTGCCAAATGGAGATTGAATTTCCGATCACCCGATATGAGAAATGGTGATGGAACCTAAAATAGAGTATGGATTGGGTTACAAAATAAATCGGGTTCACTTAAACATGCAAGGGCCAGAACGGCAGCGCGCAGTAGCAATCAAGAAGTTTCAGTAATGCTCTTAGTTTTGTTGGTAAAAAATGGGCTTTTCAAGAATAATGAATAGGAAGCAACAGCTCAGTTCATATAATTAATGGATAAATGGTTTAACATTATGAATTCTTCGTCCATGAGAGGCGATAAATGTACTTCGGTATACATATGAAGTATCAGATAAGTCTTATGAACAAAATGATTGACATTACGTCAAAAAAGCGGGTGATAAAAGTTTTCAGTAATCAAGTCAATGAATTGCTAAAAAAAAAAAAAAAAAAAAAAATCTAATTTCAGGAACGAACAATTTTTAAAATTCTCTTCTAGGCTAGTTTGAAATCTTCAAGACGTCTTAGAAAGTCGATTACAGTATATCCTATCAAGGAGGTTTATTCAATACAGTCTGGAACATTTAATTGTTTGTAATATGCAGTAAATTCAAAATAAAACCTGATAAAAATATATTTTTTTTAGGGAAAGAAGTAGCCCTGATAAGCGAAAAGTTTTACAGTAATAGATGTGATAAAACCAAGACTGCCTATCTAATACATTAGTGTCAAAGTGCTTAACTACACAAGGGAAAACCACAGAAAGAACGAGAAATTGCCTTGGAAATTTGTCTTGCATGTCTCTTTCTTAAGATATATTGAATTTAATCAAGAATCATGGATAAAATGTGATGAGATTCTTGAATCAACTGAAACACGCAAAGAGAATGAAATACCTGCAAGTACACTTAGTTCTGTAACAGGAGGAATCTTTGAGGCATATAGAAGGTCATATAGTAAGAAAACAGAAATATTGAGATATCCTGAATTAAGAAACCAAAAGTCAGATGTTGTTGCAGTTGATAAATGTTGGACAGGTGTAATGAACAGATGGGGTCTTCATGTACCCTCAGATTCTTTTTTTTCCTAATTGAGTAAGATGAGAGAAATCTTTTTAGCTGTTCATAGTGAAAATTTATGTGCGGGAAATAATTGTATAAGAACTCTTGCTGACGAGATGAAACTTGCTGGAATGGCCTAACCAATTGATCTTGTATATTTCCTTGCAAAGATATCTGTATTCTGCAGAATTAGACAAACATAATTGATTTCATTGAAAAAAGTCAAGAGGTTTCAGAAGTATCAATAGGAAATATATGAAAATTGTTAAAAAGAGATTTTGCAAATGAAATATTAAATTATTCATAAGCCTAAAAATAATATCTAATTTATATTTGAAAATTGTCTAAAAGAATTTTTGTAAATAAATTGATAAATTATTTGTGAACCTGCAAATTGAATTTCATTTATATTAAGAAATTGTGTAGTGGAAACATTGTAAATTAATTGACATTCTTATTCATGAAGCTGCAAATTATATTACATTTATGTATGAAAATAGTTTCATGGAAACATTGTTAATAAACTGTTACCTCATTTATTGAAACTGCCAATTATATTTCGCTTAAAAACGAAAATTGTAATATAGAAACATCGTAAATAGAAAAGCTTTTTTTTATGAAATTTTAAATTTTACCTTTATTTATACAAGATATAAGCGTAAATTTACTCTTTCATGTTTTCTCTAACAATGCTACAATGCTGAAGAGTAACTTACTGAAAAAAGTCTCCAATTTCTACGAGAGAGAGAGAGGAGAGAGAGAGAGAGAGAGAGGAGAGAGAGAGAGAGAGAGAGAGAGAGAGAGGGGAGAGAGGGAGAGAGAGAGAGAGAGAGAGAGAGAGAGAGAGAGAGAGAGAGAGAGAGAGAGAGAGAGAGAACATCCAATAAGAAATCATTTGATTAGAAGAGGGTATAGAGTGCATAAAACCAGTTATATACGCAAGAGTTCCTCTGGGGCCAGGCAAAGGCGTCAGTGATGTCATGATCAAAAGTTTATTAAATCGTACCGCTGTGCGGTCGACCTTATTATGTAGATCTTAGTTGCGATGAACCACTTTCCTCTCTATGGGGGAATGGGTCCAATATTGTCTGCTGCTCTGGCTCACTTATTGATGGGGAGGGGGTTAGGATAAGATTCGTAGTTAACCTCTTGACATTGCAGAAACAGAAGACATTCTACTATTGAAAATTAAATAAAAACAGGAAAAACCATCATGAAAAAAAAAAAAATTAAATCTTTAGAAAAAAATAAAAAGGAGATGAGAGGATACACGGGTAGTTTGTCATGACATCAGAACTCCACTTGTTTAAATCTCTTCACTAGTGTGACCGGTGTCGGCTATGACGTAATGAAATTCTGGTACTAAACGCAATAATTAAATACATTTGTCAATGTGCTAAAGAATCAATGATTAGAGACAAGAGTAGAATAGTCATTTCTAATATATCATACTAGGTCCAAGTGGCTGAAGTAAAGAGTAGATCATTATTTATATAAAAATGATAAAAAAAATATGACCAATATTTTTTCAAACTATTTCAGTGGCACAACAGGATTCTCTCTCTCTCTCTCTCTCTCTCTCTCTCTCTCTCTCTCTCTCTCTCTCTCTCTCTCTCTCTCTCTCTCTCTCTCTCTCTCTCTCTCTCTTCTCTTTTTTGATGTTGATGTTGATGTTGATCTTTTTGTATTATTGTTTGTAACTTTTAGTATTATTATCTATTATTCGAATATTTTACATAATATATTTGATAACTCATTTATGAGACTTTTCCCAATCATATATTTATACCACTTCGTTAAAATATTTAGAAATACTTTCATTCTGCACACAAATCATGATAAAATATTTTCACTTGATAATTTGTTTCACTTATCAATAAATAGCTACTACTACTACTACTACTACTACTACTACTACTACTACTACTACTACTACTACTACTACTACTACTACCAGAGCAACAACAACATCAATAATAATAATAATAATAATAATAATAATAATAATAATAATAATACATTGACATTACATCCAAATTAGCATTATTATTATTATTAATATTATTATTATTCTTTTTATTATTATTATTAATATTTTATCAATATTAATATTAATATTATTCATATTAATATTAATAATAATATTCTTAATATTATTATGAAAAATAGTATTAAAATTCAAATTGAAATTCAAATTAATATTGATATTAATATTAATATTATTATTAATATTAATAATAATATAAATATAAATATAAATATAATTATTAATAATATTAATCTTAATCTTAATCTTAATCTTATCAATATCAATCTTAATATCAATATCAATATCAATATCAATATTAATATTAATATTAATATTAATGGTAATATCAATATCAATATTAATATTAATATTAATATTAATGGTAATACTAATATCATTAATATCAATATCAATATCATTATAAATATCAATAGCAATATCAATATTATCAATATTACTAATATTAATATTATAGAAATTATTAATCTTATTAATATCACTATTACTAGTATTAATGTTATGAATATTATTATTATTATTAATATCGTTAATATTGATATTATTAATGTTACTGATATTAATATTATTATTAATATTATTATTAATATTAACATTATATTATTTTTATATTAATATTAATATTAATATCGATATTAATATTAATATTGTTATTAATATTAATAATAATATTAATATTGATATTGATATCGATATTGATATCGATATTGATATCGATATTGATATTAATATTGTTATTGATGATGATAATGATAATGATAATACACAACCAAGCTTAATTCCTACACACAACCCTATATTGAAGCGATTTTTCAATAAAAAAAAATAAAATGCTGATTCTTATTGTACCTTTACGTTAGCAACTTTTCTTTTCATTGATTTTCTCTTCAAATTTAGCCAATTCAGCGATACGCTTTTACGTTTCATTTCCCAGAACATAAGAGAGACGCAAATATTAGGAGATATACGATACGTGCATTCGTTGTACAAACAAAAGACTGTTTTCAAATATGAATGGTTCACATTACTTTTACTTCATATGTTGTATCCACGAAAAAAAAAATTCCTTTCCGAAGTAAACAGTTTCCTTTGGCCATTGGGTGCAATATTGGAGGATGTCTATCTCTCTTTTTTTTTTTTTTTTTGTTTTTGTTGTTGGAAATCTTGTTGCTATAGGAAGTAAGATATGGTTCTGAGATTTCTTGTATTTCAAGAATGCATATTTCAGGGTAAGTGGTCAATTTAATAACCAAAGGCAAAGCAATACATTAAACTTATGGCTTAGAAATATAAAATACGCTAACAGGGAAATTATTGATGTCCATTACGGATAGATCATTAAAAAATTATAAAATGTTTATGTAATAAAATCTATAAACTAATGACGATTGAAAAAGAAAATAGAATTTTTTCCGTAGAAAGTATTAAATTTTTTCAAAATGAAATTATGAAACATAAAAGGCCACTTTCTCTAAAAACAAAAGTATTCAATCAAATGGTTCTACCAGTATCCACTTATGTACCAAAGCTGCTTGGTTTCTTCTGCTTCTGGGTTATATTTATGGTTATCTTTGCATTTAGTTGGCTGTATAGGCATTTCTGGATTTTTTTTAGAAGAATTTTTTTCTGCTAATATACTTTGTTTCTGATCTCTCATCTGCGGATTTTCTGAGCCTTGGCCTTTATTTTTTGCCTTATATCTTCTATACACTGTATTTCTCATTCAGTTCCTTCTGCATCTTTCCACTTTTCAACCTTTTTTTTTCCATTTCTTGAAGTTTATCAAGTCAGTTTCACCTCTGTTATTTGGTTCCTTAGTCTCCTTTCCAAGGGTGCTGTGTTTGACTCTCTTCATTGGGTTGTGATATCAGCGTCCTAATCTTAATGAATTCCTCAACGAGTTTTGCTCCTACGAAGTTGTTTGTTTCTCTATTGGTACTACATTGTTGAAAATTTGTCGTAAAAATGGTAACAATCCTGGAATAGATGTTACAAGGTATATACCTTTTTAAAAACGGATATATTGACGTAAATGAGTGATATTACGGTTACTAACCCGTTAAAGAAAATAACAAGGTAGGGTAAAAGTTACAGTTATACCTTTATTTTACTGAATTACTGCAGAGAAAAGCATATTTTTAAGGAGAATTTCCGGGTAAAATTATGATTTCTTTTAACAGTGTAGCGTAGATTCGATTCACTATTTCATCGACTTTTTTTTTTTTCTCCTTACAGTTTCTTGGCTTTTGGGGCTAGTATCATTATCATTCCTCTTTCACTGTGTTACTTTTTTTCAAATGAACTGCCATCTCATCATTCACTTCTATTACAGTGTATTACATGCGATTGTATGATCGGTTGTTGGTGCTCTTTTCTTTCTATGCGGTTACCACTTCTATCAACTCTTATGTTTCTTCTGTGGGTATCTTCTCTCTTTCTATTTATTTTTTTAAGAATTTGATAGTCAGTTTTTCTTCTTTATGTTTATTATTTGATTACATAATCTCTGTTTTGTACATGGGGAGTTATTCCTAAGTTGCCAGATGTTATTTACAGAAATCCTCTCGCTCTCAGATCACTGCGAATATTGCATTACCATTCTTCTATAATTAATTCTTTGTTGTGCTTCCGTAGTATTCCCTGGTGACGCTAGTTCTTCGTTTGTATTTTGCTTAGTTTTTTATGACGACCGTCAGATACACAAACTCGCTCTACTATCGTTGAGATATATACTTGACTGCAGGACGAAGCCCTTCTATTTCTAGGAGTTCCAATCACGGTTGTTAGGTTGATTTATGTATTTGTATTTATCAATATTGAGCTTGCTATTATCACATAGCTGGACCCTACCAAATAAAGATAGGCACTTAGTTTCAGCTGAGTGGACTGAGGTAGTCATGAAAAAGAGCCTTACCCATAAGAACACCCGTATGGGGAGGATTCAAACGTATGCCCCCGAGGATCCCTGAATTCTTAAGACTCGTTTTTTAACCCTTTTGACACCTCGACCATATTATTATTATTATTATTATTATTATTATTATTATTATTATTATTATTATTATTATTATTATTATTATTATTATTATTATTATCAGCCAAGCTATAACCATTGGGGTGAAAACGGGATGCTACAAGCCCAAAGGCTCCAATAAGGGAAAGCAGCACGGATCGGAAATTTATATAGAGAAATAACGTATAGCATGTATTTAAGTATTTAAGGGTCTATAAAAGATCTTTTATATATCAGTTATATGTAATTTATGAACAACACTTATGTTGACCTGTTCAACAGAAAAGCATTTACACCAAATTTGAACTTCTGAAGTCGCACTGAATCAACCACCAGATCAATGTCAACATAAAGATTTGGATATTGACGAGCCACTGTTCCTTACCTACTTATAATCATACTTCAGGTTTTTTTAGGGTTCAAATTCACACCCAATACATTTTTATCTGCCACTAATTCTAGCTAGATCTCTATCAAAGGATTCAGCAACCTTAGTTTTACTTCCAGAAGATGGAATTGATGCATAGAGAGCAACATCATCTCCATATGCAACAACCATTATTTATAGAACAAACTTCATATCTTAGGCATATAGTATGACATGTAAAAGGCCGAAAACACTAGTTAAAAGAACACCACTTATTGCATTATTATAGTTACTTTATTGCCAATCGACTGCTATGTTTTTATAGTTTATTATCTATAACTTCAATAATGATGCTATGAATAGATATACCTACATGGGTCTTATAAATAACACTGTCAAAGACAACGCAAAATTTTATTCCAATCATTCTAATCTCTTAATTGACCACACTTAAAGGAAGTATGCACCCTCTTTGAAATTATAAGGGTATAACAAGCTCCAAGGCCTTCGTGAAAACCAGATTATATGATAGGGAACAGATTATTACCTTCAACGTACTTGTTTAGAAGTTTGATCAAAATCTCCAGATGATAAGAGAGGTATAGGAATGGGGCATGCGCTAACACAAACAAATTTACCCATAGTGGAATAGCATTACAAATTCTCCAATAAATGCAATAAGAACATGTTTTGGCTAACTTGTGAAAAATAACAGACAAATTAGGAGCTAAGAAAATTAGTAAAATTTATCTTTATTGCAATGGCTGTACCGAAGCCAAATCATTTCATTATGCATATCTGCCTTGTCTAATGTATTCTATATTTAATATCCATATATACATCAAGTAAGATAAATAAAAACCGGCAAAGTCATAAATGTTATTTTTTATCATCATTATTACTATATTTTTCATCACTATTATCATTCACAGGAGATTCAATCTCCTATCTCTTACCCATGACCTATTAGTCCAATACATTCATTTTACATGTATGTGAATTATAATTCTTAGGAAGGTCTAGGACTCTATGGGATAATAAATACACAAAAAAACAATGTTCATGGTTTCGTAATTACATTCAGTTTAAGAATAATGTTGTTTGCCC
>NC_090736.1:122531718-122536718 GCF_036898095.1 Palaemon carinicauda
TATATGGGCACTTGGTGCCCTCATTTAGTTTGTAGTACAGTATGTACCTACACACTCACCCTGGACTTAATCGTCCCAATTAAGACCACTGTTCCTCGCAGAGTTAAACAGTAGGGTTAACTACACGACCCACTGCTACCACAGATCTCTTAAGTTCCTCTACTTGCTTCGCATAGTGGCGAAAGAACACCCTGGAAGACTTCCAGCCCGTGTATGAACGGAGATGTTCAAAATCCATACAATTAAAGAAATTTAGGGATGAGGCAACTTTCCTCGGATCGTGACCTGCGGGTGTACTGTCAGGATCCGCTCTGCGAATAAAATATGTCATTTTCGCTCTGAGTTGATTCAGAGATAAATTTGAGCCTGATGTTTCTCCCCTGAATAGTTGACTACCCTTGAAGTCTGAAGTTCTACGAAGATAGAGCTTTAGGCATTCTACTGGACATAGAGATGCATCTTCTTTCAGAGGACAGATTCTCCAGGGACCCCACCTGTTGGTGGGTAACTCATTCTTGGCGAGAAACGTAGGATCCGGAAACAGGTTCAGCTCCCCCCCATCCAGGAACTGAACACGACCTGCCTCTCTCGAGAGGGCTACGATCTCACTAACCCTGGCCCCGGACGCGAGTGCAAATAGGAAAATAACTTTTTGCGTCAAATCCTTTAACGCACATTCTTCATTGCTCAATAAGGAGGCGAAATGAAGAACTTTGTCTAAAGACCATGAGATGGGCTTTGGAGGTGCTGAAGGTCTGAGCCTAGCGCAGGCTTTCGGAACTTTATTAAAGATCTCGTTACCTAGGTCGATCTGGAAGGCAAATAAAATGGGTCTCATCAAAGCCGATTTACACACTGAAATCGTGTTAGCTGCCAATCCTTGGCCATGGAGGTGGATGAAGAAAGATAAGCAGAAATCTGTTGAGATCTCCTGCGGATTCTTTGCCTTTACAAAGGCCACCCATTTTCTCCAAGATGACTCATATTGCCTTCTAGTCGATTTGCACTTGTATTCCTCTAGGAAGTCTATGCTGGCTTTCGAAATCCCGAAGCGCTTTCTCACCGCTAGGGCGAGAAAATCATGAGCTGCAGGGTCTGGGTTTTCTGTAATGAAGCGCAGACAGTCGACTTCTCGACTCGCTGGGTCAGAACTGGATGTGGTAGCGGCACGAACTTCATCTGTAGTTCCAACGCCAAGGGGAACCACATGCTGTTCGCCCACTTGTGGGCCACTATTGCCGCTACCCCCTTGAAGGATCTCAGTTTGTTGAGGACCCTCAACAGAAGGTTGTGAGGAGGGAACAGATAAATCCTGGACCATCTGTTCCAGTCGAGGGACATTGCGTCCACTGCTTCCGCTAAGGGGTCCTCGTACGGGGACACGTACAGGGGCAACTTCTTGTTGTCTTTCGTCGCAAAGAGGTCTATTTGCAGTTCTGGGACTTGATTCAGAATGAAGGAAAATGATCCTGCGTCTAAGGACCATTCCGACTCTATCGGTGTGAACCTGGATAGAGCGTCCGCTGTCACATTGCGGACTCCTTGAAGGTGAACTGCCGACAGGTACCACTTCTTCTTTTCCGCCAATCGGAAAATGGCTAACATCACTTGGTTGAGAGGTGGTGACCTCGACCCTTGTCGATTCAAGCATCTCACAACCACCTCGCTGTCTGTCACCAATCTTATGTGGATCGAGTGATGCGGGGAGACTTTCTTTAAGGTAAGGAGCACTGCCATAGCTTCTAGAAAGTTTATATGAAAGGTCCTGAATAGCTTGGACCAAGTCCCCTGGACTTTTTTCCGATGAGAGTGACCTCCCCATCCCTCCTTTGAGGCGTCTGAGTGAATCGTCAACGACGGGGGAGGTGGCTGAAGAAGAACAGACTTCTTTAGATGTCTGGCTTGGGACCAAGGTCTGAGAAGAGTACGTAGCCGAGGCGGCACTGGTCTTCTCAGGTCTCTTCGCGCGTTTGATGCATACCTTCTCCAAACTCCGGTTGCATCCTTTAGCTGTGCTCTTAGCACTGGGTCTGTCACTGAAGCAAACTGGAGAGAGCCTAGTACCCTCTCCTGTTCGCGTCTTGATATCCTTTCGGAATCTAGAAGTCTCTTGACAGAGCCCGCTATCGCCTTCCTTTTCTTCATTGGGATGGAGAAACTGTGTGACAAAAGGTCCCAGTGGATTCCCAGCCACTGGAACTTTTGGGATGGAGAAAGTCGAGACTTTTTCTTGTTGATCTTGAAGCCTAGGTACTCTAGGAACTGGATCACCTGACTGGAAGCTTGCAAGCATTCGGTCTCGGATGCTGCCCACACCAGCCAGTCGTCCAGGTAGGCTACTACCTGAATTCCCTTTAGGCGTAATTGTTTGAGAGCTGCGCTCGCAAGCTTCGTGAAAATCCTTGGGGCTATGTTTAGCCCGAATGGCATGGCTCTGAAGGCGTACAGTTTCCGTTGTAGCCTGAACCCTAGGTAGGGGGAGAGTCGACGGCTGATTGGAATGTGCCAATAGGCGTCTGACAAGTCTATAGAGACTGAGTATGCCCTCTTGGGCAGTAAGGTCCTTATGTGTTGCAGTGTTAGCATCTTGAATTTGCAATTCACTATGAACTTGTTGAGTGGTGACAAGTCCAGAATGACTCTGAGCTTTTCCGAGTCTTTCTTGGGAACACAAAACAGCCTCCCTTGGAATTTGATGGACTTCACCTTTCGGATCACATTTTTCTCCAACAGTTCTTGAACGTACTCCTCCAAAATGGGGGTGGAGTGTTGGAAAAACCGAAGGCATGGGGGTGGAGTGCTGTACCAGCTCCAACCCAGTCCATTCTTGAGTAGGCTTTGGGCCCAGGGATCGAAGGTCCAGCGATCCCAAAATTTCATCAGTCTCCCTCCTACCGGTATCATTTCACTTGGACTGCCGTCCTGAGGTCTTGCCTCCCTGACCACGACCACCTCTGAATCCCCTTCCCCTTGAGGGGCGCCTAGACGAGCCTCTGGCTGCTCCTCTAGGTTTTGCACGAAAGGAAGAAGACTGTCCTTCGAACGTTGGGGCGAATGTGGTTGACTGACCTGGCACCGCCTGGGGTACCCACTGAAAGGCAGTCGGGGTTTGTGCCACCATCTGGGGCACTGGAGGCAAAGGCAATTGCAGTTGCTGTTGCTGTCTATAAGGCTTGGCTGGCCGAGATGGTAGCCTAGTCTTTATATTCTTCCTCTTTGGTTGAGGACCCTCATCCGGGGAAGATTTTCTTTTGATAGCCAGGCCCCTCTTCTGGAGAAGATTTCTATTCTCCACGGCGGCCTTATCAACAACCTCTTTGACCACATCGGTAGGGAAAAGGTCTTTTCCCCAAATGTTGGAGGAGATTAACTTCCTTGGCTCGGGTCTCACCGAAGCCCCGGTGAACACGAACTCCCTGCAAGCTCTCCTTGCCTTGACGAAGCTATAAAGGTCCTTCGTCACTGTAGCTAAGTGAGACTTAGCCACTACCATGAACATTTCATGGACCTTGGGGTCACTTGCCATCGTCTCGAGAGTAGTCTGATGAGACATTGAGGCAGCCAGTCTTTCTTTTGTCTCGAACTCTCTTCGTAAAAGAGATTCGGACAGCTTGGGGAGGTCCTCGCCGAATTGCCGTCCGGCAATATCAGCCTCCAACTTTCCCACTGAGAATGTCAGATGGACATCCTTCCAGTCTTTGTGGTCCATAGGTAGAGCCAGCGACAAGGGTTTACACTCCTCCAGGGAGGGGCAAGGCTTGCCGGCCTCGACTGCCTTTAGGACAGCCGCAAACCCTTTCTGTAAAAAGGGGAAGGCTCTATCAGGAGAGGACACAAACGAAGGGAGCTTCTTGCTCAATGCAGCTACCTTCGAATTCGAGAAGCCCCTCTCTTTCATCGAGGATGAAAGTAGGGCTTGAGCCTTAGTGTGGTCCATAACAATGACCTCCTTCGGCTCTGTCTCCTCCCTTGAAGCTGGTTCTTTTCTCAGCCGGACATAGCAGTCCGGATATGATGCCTTGCTGGGCCAGAATTCTACCTCCTCTAGGGGAACTGAACCCAGCTTATCCGAAATGACGATCTTTCCAGTCGTCATCGGCATGTGCTCAGCATACCTCCATGGGTTAGCATCTGAGCATATGGGAAGGTCTTTCACATTGAGCCTTTTCCGGGGCCCATGTGATTCTGCCAGGGACTGCATACGCAGTTCCATTGCAGCCGCCTTCTCCTGATTCTCCTTCTGCATTTGTTGGATCATTCCAACAATCGAAGAGAGGGCCTGTCCCAGTTCTACTGGGAGGCCAGCCGATGTTGAGGGGATAGGCTCCGGCATCTGAACCGGAGTAGCCGACACCTCGTCGACCTCATCCTCTACGACATCCGGGGTTTGAACTTGATCCTGACCTTCTGCCAGGAGGTCTTCTTCCAAACGATCGTCCAGGTCAGACATCCTGTCACACAACTGGATGTCTTGCATCGCATCTGCGACTTCCTCGTCCACCTGGACTTGATCTTGAAGGATCTCCTCTTGAGGCTGGGGAATCACTGCCTCAGCTGATGCCTGGGGAAAAAGATACGCCCTCATCTTCTCACTTGGAAGATAAGGGCCAGAGGTGTTCGTCTTGAAGCCCCTTACCCAAGTACGAAGCTTTTCCCTAGCTATATCCCTTGATTCCGCCGTTCTAGGGGAATCAAAAGCCTCAGTAATCAGGTTAGTGCATACAGTACATACCTGAGGGTCCCAATACTGGAGATCATCCTTGGAGACAGCGCATGCTGCGTGTCTACTACAACACTCATGTCCGCAGAGGTTCTTGCTGCGGACATTGCAGTAAACATTTCCGCACTTCGGAGGGACCTCCTGTAAAGAGAAGAAATTTCCATGAGTATCAAGTGAACTATGTATCACTGGATATGCATAGTATAGCATAACAATTCATAAATGAAAGACACACACTTGTGTTTCCCTCACAACCCATTGTTGCAGCCTTCCAGATAAT
>NC_090736.1:122554218-122574218 GCF_036898095.1 Palaemon carinicauda
TCAAACTGTCTTTCCTGCCGTCCAGTCTTTAAAGATGGATAGTTTGCTAACTCCTCCTCCTTCCATATGCTTTACTCGAGCGAAAACGCCGACGAGGAGGCAGGCAGCCCGGCCGTCCGACAGTGTCAGAGACAGAGACACAGAGACCTCACTCACCTGGAAAGGTTTCCACATTTTTTATTTGTCCGACATGCCTTTCTTAGGCTAAAGGCTTTTATTGGGATCCCTGGTCTACGTCACCCTCTTGTGAAAATCTGCCAAAATCCATCTGCAACGCCTTTGTGCATGGTTCGACAATGGTGAGTACCAAGAATATATAGGGCTTATTTTTAAGGTTATCATTGCGAACTCTCATTTCCTTGTGTTGCCTATTAAAGTTTTCCTGTCTGTCATTTTTAATCTTATGAAGATTCGTAATAGTTCTTTTGTGGTCAATATGTTTTCTATATCGTATTCTCTTGTCCTTTCAGGTGATTTAGCTCTCGGACTAGTAACTCTAGCTTATTATAAATTCACGTTGTTAACACTTGGGTAAGAGAATCGTCTAATACATTAATGTTTCGAGTGATTATATTTATGACGAATTGTCTCCCATATTACGACCGAGCAAATTTATATTAGGTTTACCGTTCATTTCAGGATGGTGTTTGGTTTCGATGTATCGGCCCTTTTATTTCCTTCCTGATACTAATGTAAACCTCAGTTGCTCAATTGTAAGGTAATTTTAAGTGGGTTATTATTCCGATGGGTATATTCTTCTACATAAATGACCATGCTTTTTAGATACTAATCTGCCTGAATATATCTTTACAGACAGCGAGCGAAGCAGAACGAAGGAAACGCCCTACGATTTACGTGAGTTGCCTTGTTCTCCAACCAATTGTTTGTAACTCCGTTACTACGTTATTTTAAAGGCTTATTTATGTAATAAATATCATATTTAATTACATTTTTCCTTCCAACCTTTATTTCAAACCACAGATTTTTATGGTGTTCTGCTTATGGCGCCCAACGTGGGGCAACACAATGAAAGGTGCTTAATGATGGTGCAGATGATCCAGTAGAGAATTGACCACGACCGGGGCTCCCAGTAGTCTCATATTTCTATTTGCAGGACTTTGACATTTTCCTTTCCAGGATATTAACATTTCATTTAAATAAATATATTTTTCCTTTTCAGAAAGTTAACATTTTATTATTTTGCATTTGTTATACGTTTGTTATAATGGCTAACTTACAGGTACTGATTGGACAACGAAAAGTCATTCGGAGAAAAGTCACCGAACAATTCAATAGGTCTGACACCTATTCTGCCCTTACACAAGAAGAAAAGTTAGCTATTAAAGGTCTTCTTGTTAATTATAGAAACAAGCTGTCAGAGCTAGATGATCATATCCTCTTGAAGAAATTTCCTGACGTATCTGATGAAGCAGAGTTAGAGCCAGAATTAACAAGTTGCCAGGATTATTTAGGTAAAATTGAGTATTGTTTACCATTACTTGAGATTTCCAGGGGTAATAATGGTTCTAATATTCCCGACGTGGCCCGCAGTTTACTGAAACAGCCAACAGCTCCTCTTCCTAAGTTTACAAGTAAAGAAGGAGAAGATTTATTGAAATTTATAGCAGAGTTTGAGGCTACAACTAATATCTTTCAGTATCCTGATAGAGATTTACTTTTATTGCTGAAGCAACAGATAGACGGTCGAGTAAAGACTTTATTATGTTCTCTGGAAGCTGACAAACAGCGTTATGTAGATGCCAAAGAATTATTGATTTCCGCCTTTGCTTCTAAGGAGGTTGGTAAAAACAATGCAATTAGGAAAATTACGGAGTTAAGTCTAAGAGAGGGTGATGACCCCTTCACATTTATTTCCATCCTCCGATCAGTATGTGAAGCAGTCAAGACTTTTAACATTGGACCGGATGAATTTGTCAGATATTTTGCTTGGCACGGCTTTAATGGTCACTTTCAGCGTCATTTTATTAATATTACAGGAAAAACTCATCCTTCCTTAAATGACATTATTTCACATTTCTTTGCAGCTTGCGAAAGGTACGAAAGTGACGGGAAAGGTGTTGAAAGCTTGAAATGTAAAGCTTCACGTGTCAAAACATTAACACTCCCTCTTCCTAAAGAGAGTACTACCAGCATGGCTGCGGAAGCAATAACATGATAAAGACAGGTCTTCGCCTCAGTGTTCCTTGTGTTCTGCGGTTGGAAATACTGATAAATTTCACTTTATCCATAAGTGCCCTAATTTTCTTTCTCCTACAGATAAAGTGCATATTTTAAAATCTAGAAATGGATGTGTAAAATGCGGCCAGTTTAATCATGTTTCCGGTAAGTGTCGTTTTAAATTCAAAAGACGCTGTTCAAATTGTAACAGCTGGCATATGACTTACCTATGTGATAGGAGTCAGTCACCAGACAGAGACTCTAACAATATTAATAACTGCAAATCCAAGGTGGAAACTTCTCAAATAAGCAGCGGTGTTGCCGTACTTCCTACTTGTCAAGGTGATTCCATTTTACCCACCTTTTCATTTAAAGTTGGGGGAACTGTTTACAGAGGACTGAAGGACAGTGGTTCGCAGAGCACGTTTGTCACTAAGAAATTGGCGGAGGAGAATAATCTTAAAATCATTAACTCTAAAGTAAAGCTAACAGTTAATGGGTTTAATGGTAACAAGGAGTATTTTACTGAAATTGTTGAAGTTCCTGTTACGATCGGAGATAAATCATTTATAATTTATTGCTTGGTTGTACCAAACATTAATGTAGCATTGAAATTACCTCTGCTTGGTAGATTAGTTGATAAATTTCAGGCACAAGGTGTTAATTTAGCTGATCAATTCCTTAATAAATTTTCTCATGAAATTGATAATGTTCAGCTCATTTTAGGTAAAGACTTCGCTTATTGTATTGCAGGTACAGATACAGTTTTTGGAGGAATAAATTCATCGATGTATACCGAGTGTCATGCAGGTATTTTGTTGTCTGGTAGCATTGATTTAATGATCAAGAATATTGATAATTTGGCTGATAAGAGAGTGCCAACCTCGGCTGTTAGTAACCCATTTGAGTGTAGTTCTGCTATTCATATCCAGAGTAATTCATTTTTGCTGAACTCTAAAGTTGATATTTTTGCCGATGATGAGGTTAATAATAACTTTGAGGTAAACTGTTCATTTTCTGTAATAAATGAAAGAGGTATGCTTATGGAGAAACCACTGCAACAGGCCACTGATCAACTTCTAGAGTCTGAATGCAATTATTACTTAAATTACGATCAGAATTCCTACAATGATGAAAGTATTGAACTTAATAACCAGTTGGTCGAATTTACCATCAAAACCCTTCGTCGTAGGGAGTCTGATGGACGTATTATCGTTCCCTTGCTGTGGAATAGGGTTTCTCATTTACTTTCAAAGAATGAAAATCTATCTAAGTTGATATTAAGGTCTAACCTCAAGAGACTTAAACGACATCCAGAACGTTTGCAGCTCGTTGACCAAACAATTAGGAAGCAATTGAAGGCAGGCATAATTGAACCCATTTATGATTTAGAGGTGTTTAAAAGTGAGAACCCTCAACATTCTTTTTTACCACATATGCCTATCTTTAAGCTGGATAGGGATAGTACTAAATGTAGGATTGTATTTTTGTCCAACCTTAGGGATTCTTCTAATAATATATCTTTGTCACATAACCAGTGCATGTATTCAGGGCCTACGTTAAACCAAAAATTGTCCTCTTCCTTTTTACAGCTTAGATTTGACCAAAAGTTACTCATATTTGACCTTATGAAAGCCTTTAATATGTTATCTTTAACAGAAACTGATCAGTCGAAGTTGTTAATTTTTTGGTACAAAAATGTGAATCAAGGTGATTTCTCCTTATTGGCTTTTAAGAATGTAAGATTACCTTTTGGCCTTAGATGTAGTCCCTTTTTATTAATGATTTCATTATATTACATACTTGTTTTACAACCTTCAGAGGATTCTCGATTAGCAGATTTAAAGAAATCTATCTATTCCATGATTTATATGGACAATGGGGCCATTACTGCCAATACTTCAGAGGAGTTAGTGGTCGTATAAACAGCTTTCGAATATATTCAATCCCTATAAATTTGACATTCAGCAGGTTGTAACTAATGACTCGACTTTACAGGATAGTGGACCGCGAAGCCGAGGCAGCTACGCCTTTACGTAACAAGTTGTTTGGTTTAAACTGGGACCGATGTTCCGACGAAATTTTCACTAAACCAATTTGTCTTGATCCCAATGCTAATACTAAAAGGTCTCTTTTACAAACAATTGCTTCACATTTTGACCTTTTTGGTTTTAATATGCCATTGTTTAACCGCTGTAGATTGTTCATGCATCAATTACAGTGTCAAAAGAATTTACATTAACGCAAGAATTGCAGAGAGAATGGATTAATATTTGCAGGCAAACCAACAGAGCTCCTCCTTTAAAAATTGCTAGGTGTGTTGGTCCACGAGATGGCAATTATGATATTTATATTTTTTCAGATGCAAGTAAGGACATATTTGGTTGTGTACTCTATTTACAGCATATTGAATCCAAGCGCTTAAGCTTTATACATGCCAAAAACCGACTTGTAAATAAGCAACTAAAGAGTAAATCCATGCCCTCTCTGGAACTTAACGCAATACATTTAAGTGTTGAGTGTGCTCTTGAGATTTACAAAGATTTGTCTGCATCTGCTTGCTTAAAACCCTTAAAGGTTAATAATATTTACGTATATACTGATTCTCTCTGTGCCTTACATTGGCTGAATTCTGCTGCCTTGAAATTGGAAAAATTAAATAAACATTCTCCATTTGTCGTAAACAGACTTCATAATATACAAAGAATGTGTGAAACGGTTCCTATAAAATTTAGCTTCATTTCAGGGAAAAACAATCCTGCGGACATAATCACCAGATGTGTGTCATACAACCAGTTGCAAAATTCTTGCTTTTTTTCAGGACCAAATTTAAGTATAAATGAAGTTCCAGAATTGTCAACTACCATACCAGCATTTGAGATGCCCACTGAGGTTCAAGCAACTCCTTCCACAGCTCAGGTTATTGAAGTTGCTAACAATCTTATTGATATTAATAATTATTCCAATTTCAGGAAACTTGTATTGATTTTTCGCAATATTTTCTTAGTGGTGCACAAGTGGAAGCTGAAAGCGAAAATTGCTTGCTCACCAGTCGCTAATTACTTTGCCCAGGCTATAAATTACTTGTTAAACAATGAACAAAGGAAGCATTATCCTGAGGTATATTCTTACCTACAGCATGGTCTTAATTCCAGAAAAGACATTCCTCCTATTATAATGCAACTTAATGTATTTTTAGATTCACAGGGTCTTCTGAGAGTTAAAGAGTAAATTCAAAAAATGGAATTATGGCTTAAGTGGAAATTACCCTTTATTATTGCACCCAGACAGTCATTTGACCAAACTAATTATTTGGGATGCACACCTCAAATTATTACATTCAGGATGTTATTCTGTATTAACAGAGCTCAGAAAGCATTATTACATCCCTAAACATTTCTCAGTTGTGAAAAAGGCTCTTAAACAGTGTGTTCATTGTCGTAGGTTTAATAATCGTTATATAAGGTTAAATCAGAACTTTTACAGAGACTTCAGAGCAGATCCTCCTATGGTTCCTTTTTCTAATATATTTATGGACTATCTAGGACCCTTCAATACGAAGGATGGAAAAGAGACCCGTAAGGTTTGGTTACTATGTATCACCTGTACTTGGTCTAGGGCAGTTAACCTCAAAATTTGCAGGAGTTTGAATGTTGCAGAATTTTTAAGAGCATTTCAGCTACACTGCTTTGAGTACGGGATTCTTCAACTTTGTATTAGTGATCTTGGAACTCAGTTGGTGGCAGGAGGTAATACCATAACTTCCTTCATTAGTGACCCTCAGACGCAATTATATTTTGAGGAAAATAATGTAAAACCCCTCTCCTTTCAGCAATATTTCAAAGGCTGCAGTGAATTGGGATCATTAGTAGAAGTCTGTGTAAAAATGGTCAAAAGATTAATGTTTGGAGCAATTAAGAATTTTATATTGACGTATGTAGACTTTGAATTTCTTGTCTGTAATATTGTGCATCTCATTAATCGACGACCTATAGCCTTCAAAGAAGCTGTTCGTGCTGAGACTGACAATGTGCCCGAACCAATAACGCCGGAACAGCTCGTGCGAGGCTATGAATTGACTTCTCTAAACCTTATCCCTAATCTTCAACCTCTTTCAGTTGAAGATCCAGAATTTTACCCTGATAATCAAGCTATTTCTCAGAATTACGTAAAGTTGTGTAAAATTAGGCAGACTTTAATAAGAGACCTATCATAATGAATTTCTAGGTACTCTGATTCAGCAAGCAGTTGACAGGAAGGGGCGGTATCGACCCGTTACTCATAAATTACTGAAGGTTGGCGATGTTGTATTAATTAAGGAGGAACATACCAAAAGGAATAATTATCCTCTAGGCATAATTTTGGAAGTTTTTAAGAATAATTTGGGTGAAGTTACCCATGCTGTTATTAAGAAGGGAAAAACAGGCCAGCCAACAAGGTTGCATGTAAATAATATTATTCCAATACTAGAAAACACAGGAAGTACCAATTCAGCTACTCCTGATGTTTGTAATTCTGTTACTTCGTCCTTAAGGCCCAAAAGAAAGGCTGCTATATTAAGCCAAGAAAGGACAAGACAGATGCTTTAATCTTTATTCAGTATTTGTATTTTCTTGTATTTAATTTTTTTTACATTTCTTAAATGTATTTTTTCTTACAATTGTCCTGTTATATATGTTTCAGGATGGAATTTTTTCATTACTGAAAAAACCCCATCTTCGCCCCTGGACTGTACAAGACATTTCATATTTTCACATGGCGACAGGAAAGACTAGTAATTATTAAGAATTTGGTATTTTCAATTGCCCTACTCTTGGTACCATCAAACTGTCTTTCCTGCCGTCCAGTCTTTAAAGATGGATAGTTTGCTAACTCCTCCTCCTCCCATATGCTTTACTCGAGCGAAAACGCCGACGAGGAGGCAGGCAGCCCGGCCGTCCGACAGTGTCAGAGACAGAGACACAGAGACCTCACTCACCTGGAAAGGTTACCACATTTTTTATTTGTCCGACATGCCTTTCTTAGGCTAAAGGCTTTTATTGGGATCCCTGGTCTACGTCACCCTCTTGTGAAAATCTGCCAAAATCCATCTGCAACGCCTTTGTGAATGGTTCGACAATGATGAGTACCAAGAATATATAGGGCTTATTTTTAAGGTTATCATTGCGAACTCTCATTGCCTTGTGTTGCCTATTAAAGTTTTTCCTGTCTGTCATTTTTAATCTTATGAAGATTCGTAATAGTTCTTTTGTGGTCAATATGTTTTCTATATCGTATTCTCTTGTCCTTTCAGGTGATTTAGCTCTCGGACTAGTAACTCTAGCTTATTATAAATTCACGTTGTTAACACTTGGGTAAGAGAATCTTCTAATACATTAATGTTTCGAGTGATTATATTTATGACGAATTGTCTCCCATATTACGACCGAGCAAATTTATATTAAGTTTACCGTTCATTTCAGGATGGTGTTTGGTTTCGATGTATCGGCCCTTTTATTTCCTTCCTGATACTAATGTAAACCTCAGTTGCTCAATTGTAAGGTAATTTTAAGTGGGTTATTATTCCGATGGGTATATTCTTCTACATAAATGACCATGCTTTTTAGATACTAATCTGCCTGAATATATCTTTACAGACAGCGAGCGAAGCAGAACGAAGGAAACGCCCTACGATTTACGTGAATTGCCTTGTTCTCCAACCAATTGTTTGTAACTCCGTTACTACGTTATTTTAAAGGCTTATTTATGTAATAAATATCATATTTAATTACATTTTTCCTTCCAACCTTTATTTCAAACCACAGATTTTTATGGTGTTTTGCTTATTAAGAGGTTATTAGCTACAACACCCAAACCCAGAAAACTTAGACATTTTCTCTACTATAAGTTGTGCAGTTTTATTTCATCTGTGTATGATTCCTAATCCATACCACATCAAGCTACTGATAAAGCAATCTTAGCTGATGCTCTTTTGGCACTAAGTCAAGAAGTGAATAATTCACAGCCAAGTGGGAGTGCAGCGTATGTACTTGATGGGGGCTCCTTACTTTAAAAAAAAGACAGAAAAATACAAACATGGCCATAGGGTAAAACATTTGACAACATCTGTTCCTTGCATTCGAAGTACATGCGAAAGAGATATAATTAATCAACTGTTACAGTTGTATTTAATGGATAATCCAGTGTAACTAGTACTAAAGATGTACTCCACATAAGAAAATAAAAAGTCCCAGGGCCATATGTTTCCTTTGAATGTGAGATGGTACGTTATCTTAGGAAAGATGATATTCTATCAAGTAAAAACACTGACAAGTTCGTATATCTGGTTGGCTCACACCATATAGATTGAAATTATCAAGTCCTATGGCCTTATTGAGGAAACTGCCATTTAGTCCTCCTATCAAAAAGAAAATTTTATTTTCGGAGGACACTGAATTACTGGTCATAACATTCCGTCGTTGCATTAATGTGTCCATTGAAAATGAAAGTGAAATTGAAGTAAAAAATAGTTGAAGACTTGGAGCGTTACAAAAACTACGCAGGTACTTCATGAAAATATGTACGACCAAAAATGTTATCTATTTGTGTATTCTTTGAATGCGAGACAGTGTCTAAGATCAAAGCAATTGGAAAGACCATAAGTCTGAGAATAATAAAAATTCAATCATTAAGAAAATATGAAGAGGTCCTTTAGGGTAATGAATCTAAAAAGGAAGACATAAACAAATAAAAAGAAAGAGCTATGGTCATACTGTGTAGTGGTTGAGTAGGGAAATCCCTCGACTTATTTAAACATAGAAACTGATGTGACAAATTGGCAACCAACACTCTAGCTGTTCAAGGGAGCAGTCTACCTCCAAGACCAGCTGCCATGAAATTTGACAGTCAAAAGGCATTCTACCACATACAGAAGTGGAAAGGTAAGACATTGTAGTGGGCCTTGTTCACTACACAAATACAGTTCAAACAATCATTCATTTCATATAAAATTTGATTGTTTTGTTTCTTGAATTTCTATATCATAGCATATTACTTTTAGAATGCAATATTAATCTCTTTTTTTCTACTATTACAGGGAACATAAGCAACATGGGTCCTACTATGGGGATTGACCTTGAAAGTTATTAAACTTAAAGCAGTTTAAACAGACAAAGCGCCTGCTCCAAGCTTATTACTTAAACAAGATGCAACTCTGTTAGCTGATGTGCCACAAAGATCTGCACCTGCTGCAAACATGGAATATAATGTACAGCCATGTGTGGAGAGGGCAAGAGTACACCATGTGCAAATCCCCTCACCCCCATACACACATTCATGAGGTATAAAAGAAAGAAGAATAAACTTGAATATATATCGAAACTCAGAAGTATATTACTAATAACTCTAAGTATTCATCTTAGGTGGTATGAATTTTTGTGTGGAAATACCATGCACAACTCGCCTAAAAAGGCGCAAGATTTCATGTTTTTTTTTTTTTAGTTCTCTTAAAGACTACTTTCTGACATTAAATAAATAAAAATTGGCCATGCAGCCACATAGATTATCAGGAATTAAGCTCGCATATGTTTAATTAGAATAGACCTTTACTTCAAAAGTGCTGAACCAAGTAATTCTTGAAGAACTAATTAGTGTGGCTATCTGTTCTCTTTTAATTGATATGCTGGAAATGATGGATAAAAAAAAAACAAATGTCATCTTGATATTACTTGATCTTTGTGCTGCTTTGGAGAGAGTTATTTATGAACTGGTACTGAATGATATATCAGGCTTTTGAATACTTGAAAGGCTACTTAGTTGATAAAAACTACTGTGTGCAAACTGGAAATTCTTTTTCAAACCCAGACCTCAAGGAAGTGTATTTGCCCAATCCTATTGTGTATCAATACCATTGGTCTATCGAATATACTACAAAGAGATGGAGTGAAGGTAAAACTATTTGTAGATGATACACAATTTTGCGTCTCCATAAATGATACAGACGTCACTGCTGAAATTCTAATCCGAATTCTTGGTAGTGTTAGTGAATTGATGAAAATCAAACAACTATAATTAGATGAAAATAAAACTTAATCTATGGTGGTGGGAAAAAAGAACTTAAGAAATTTTGACAATATTCGAATAAACTTAAATAAAAAAAAGAAAAAATATGCTCGGTATTTAGTAAAGTCTGTGATCTAGGAGTATATTGACTCTAAATTGTCTTTCAATGACCAACCCGATCACATAGTAAAAAATGCTGAATATCATCTAAGAAACATTGCATTTATAAAGAAGTACCAGAATGAACATTCGGTAAAGAAACTTGTGACAAACTGTTGTTACCAGGATTGACTACAGTAACCCCATCCATCACGATCTGTCAAAGGTGCAGCTTAAATTACAAAACATAATAAACAAAGGATCAAAACTTATAAAGGGTGTCCCACCCTCGAGAAAAGATCAATCCTACACCAGTGATTTACACTGACTGACTACTAAAGCTACGATTGAGTATAAAATGTGTACATTAACCCATCAAATTTTCAAATCGGGGCATTCAAAATGCTATGAAAATTACCACTTATTGTGCAGGCATCAATGTGTGTTGACCCAAGAATAGTTACAGATGGTTTATAGTTATTTGAACATATGTATATGTCTACTGTTGGCTCTAGAGCTTCAAAACATGCGTTCCTTAAGAATAGACAATAAGCTCCTACTAGACATGAAGGATTTCAAGAGGATACCGAATACTTTCTTGTTCTGTAAGTGCTTCGATGGTGTGCATTTCCGAATAATCGAGCAATATGAGGTGTGAAATACTAAATGCCTTGGAATGCCTATGATAAATGATTGTTAAGGTCCTATACAGATCCCCTGTAGTTTATGACCTGAAAATCCACCCTTGAAGTAAAGTAATTAAAGTTGTGTATTGAGTAAAGTGATAGACTCCCAAGGAAGCTAAATGTAAACAAGAACCCTAAACTATAACTACCAGTGTTTGTAGACAGTGATAATAATAATAATAATAATAATAATAATAATAATAATAATAATAATAATAATAATAATAATAAATTTGATTAATTTATACATAGTGAAATAAAATAATTGGAGTCAAATAAATTCTCCTCTTATAATGATTATCAAACAAAGAATTCGAATACTTCTTTCTTACATTGACGTAATTACGTTTGGAATTTTAGTTCTTTAAATTTCCAATAGTTGATGTGATGAATATTTGTGATTACTTTTAATGAACTATTATACTGTATTGATGCATAACAATATTTATAGCAAGTAGCTCCTATTTTGTTATGTTTAGACTGTTATAATAGGTGAAACGGCTGTAGGCTGATAATGACAGCAATTTTACCAAAAGATTTATCCATTACCCAACTGTTAATAAACACTATCTAACAGCTATAAGAAAGGCTACTATAATGTTGGACTGATGAAACTTAAAAAAACATAAAACAAATTCTAGCATGCTCTTAGAAGTTGGACATCAGTTCATAAATAGATAAGAAATAATAAAAACATTGCATTGAACTCCATTTCAAGTCACGGTTTA
Source organism: Palaemon carinicauda (assembly GCF_036898095.1). Taxonomy (NCBI): domain Eukaryota; kingdom Metazoa; phylum Arthropoda; class Malacostraca; order Decapoda; family Palaemonidae; genus Palaemon; species Palaemon carinicauda. The sequence goes on from NC_090736.1 coordinate 122,565,950, forward strand.
GAATAATCTGGGAATATGGTATATTGTTCACAGAGAGATTTCTTGCCTTCCTGACAAATGATACTATGCCATATCAACCCATCTAGTGATGGGTGACATATGAAATGAAAGAAGGTAATGAATAGGTATTTGGGTGACAAATAAAATTAAATTCATGTATATGGGAAATGGTATTTTCTTAACCCATCCTTTTGTATCACATTTGGATCACATATTTTTAGTTATATTTTGTTCCCGGGTGTAATTTATGCAGCGCTGTCCGCTGTGTGCATATTTTGGCAAGTCTGCCCATGAATGTTCTTTACACCAAAAAGAGAGAAAAACAGGTGGAATCACGCCCAGCTCGAGACTAGTCTCATGACGTCACGTGGACCCCAGATCTTTTCACAGGGAAATGTTACTGCAATGCATTTCTAGCCAAATGGCACTTGTATTATTTTATAATTCAATTCACTTATCATTAAGTAGTTATATTATAAAATGATATGTCGACTAAGAAAATACCAGTTTAAATTTTTTTTTATTTACTATTTAACGATCATTTTAATCATGTTGACCCCTTTTACCCTATAAATTCAGATGATTCTTAGGAATTTACAATTATTACTTTGAAATTAATTCTATATTTAAAACTATAGATTGATACCTCCAAGTATGTATTGATTAATTTACCAACACAAGCAGATCTAGCTTTCAGTTTTGTTCCTTGAGAAAAGTTTAATAAGTTTTCCATTTCCTTGTGACTTTCTAAAAATTGAAAAGAAGGTCCAAATAAAATCTTTCTTACTAGAGAAATACAATCGCTGCTTATTTCTTTTGTGTCTGCAAAACCTTAGGATACATTCTTATACCTGAACTTAATTGCTACATTATTATTATTATTATTATTATTATTATTATTATTATTATTATTATTAGCCAAGCTACAACCTTAGTTGGAAAAGCAAGATGCTATAAGCCCAAGGGCTCAAACAGGAAAAAATAGCCCAGTGAGAAAGAAAATAAGGAAGTAAATAAATGATGAGAATAAAATAACAATATACCATTCAAAAACAAATAACAGCATCAAAACAGAAATGTCCTATATAAACTATTAACAGCGTCAAAAACAGTTATATTATATATAAACTATAAAACATTTGCTCCAACTTTGAACTTTTGAAGTTCTACTGAGTCAACTATCCGATTAGGAAGATCATTCCACAACTTGGTAACAGCTGGAATAAAACTTCTCGAATACTGTGTAGTATTGTGCCTCATGATGGAGAAGGCCTGGCTATTAGAATTAATTGCCTGCCTAGTATTACGAACAGGATAGAATTGTCCAGGGAGATCTGAATGTAGAGCATGGTCAGAGTTATGAAAAATCTCATGCAACATGCATAATGAACTAACTGAACGACGGTGCCAAAGATTAATATCTAGATCAGGAATAAGAAATTTAATAGACCGTAAGTTTCTGTCCAACAAATTAATATGAAAATCAGCAGCTGAACACCAGGCAGGAGAACAATACTCGAAACAAGGTATGATGAAAGAATCAAAACACTTCTTCAGAATAGACTGATCACCGAAAATCTTGTAAGACTTTCTCAATAAGCCATTTTTTTTTTGTGCAATTGAAGAAGACACAGACCTAATGTGTTTCTCAAAAGTAAATTTGCTGTCGAGAATCACACCTAAAGTTTTAAAAAGAGTCATAAAAATCTAAAGAAACATTATCAATACTTAGATCCGGATGTTGAGGAGCCACCGTCCTTGACCTGCTGACAATCATACTTTGAGTTTTGCTAGGATTCAACTTCATACCCCATAATTTGCACCATGCACTAATTTTAGCTAAGGGATTCACCAACCCCAGATCTACATTCAGGGGATGGAATTGATGCACAAAGAGAGTAGCATCATCTGAATATGCAACAAGCTTGTTTCCTAGGTCAAACCACATGTCATGTGTATATAGTATGAAAATTAATGGGCCAAGAACACTACCCTATGGAACACCGGATATCACATTCCCATACTCACTATGGTGCCCATCAACAGTAACTCTTTCAGTTCTATTACTTAAAAAATCCTTAAATAATGCTAAGAAATGACCCTCCCACTCCCAACTGTTTGAGTTTGAAAACAAGTGCCTCATGCCTAGTTACTCCAATGCTTCAATCCTTATCATATTTTCAGAATCTAATTTCAAGCCTACAAATTTATGACTTATATTTGGATTTTTTCCAGGGGATGGGTGGATATAAATAACTTAAGTTTCTAAATCCACATGAGGGGAATGACTGTCATTAGATTTTTTAAACTATTATATATATATATATATATATATATATATATATATATATATATATATATATATATATATATATATATATATATATGTATATATTATATATATTATTTTATGGCTTTGCAATCAGCAGTCACTGATACAAAAATTATGATAATACATTATGACCATGGTTAGCGTGTTTTTTGTTTTTCTTTGTTTTTCTTTTTTTTATCGTGCGTTGGTCTTGACATACTAAAAACTGAATAAAGCTAGGATAAAATCGTATATTACAGAAGTTAGGACATTGATTTTTGATACCACAAAATATGCTCTTTGCCACCGACATTCTCTCTCTCTCTCTTTCTCTTTCTCTTTCTCTTTCTCTCTCTCTCTCTCTCTCTCTCTCTCTCTCTCTCTCTCTCTCTCTCTCTCTGAGTGTGTGTGTGTGTGTGTGTGTGATCGTCTCCCCACTGTTTAACAGTTCCATTTTTCTGATTTTTTAGTACACAGGGTTTCCAGTTATTTATTTATAGCTACTTTGGGATCGATTTCACATCATCCTTTATTCTTCTGTAACTTAATAGTTACTCATATTACTGTATCTCTGGAGAGGGTATTAGTTAGTTTGTTAGCTTCACCCTCTGTGTGGTCAAAGCCACCTATAATGAATTCTAACAACCGTTCTCTTCACAAAAGTTATATACAAGTTATATCTTTGTAAAATAAATCTCGTAAGAGCTGGTGATCAGTTGTTAACTGATTTTTTCTTCTTCTTCTTCTTCTTCTTCTTATTATTATTATTATGTAGGTAGTATGTTGGCCAGTTCACCAGCCACCCGTTGAAATACTACCACTAGAGAGTTATGGGGTCCTTTGAGTGGCCAGAGAGTACTATATATGACCCTTTTCTCTGATTACGGTTCTTTCACTTTGCCTACACATACACCGAATAGTCTGGCCTATTCTTTACAGATTCTTCTTTGTCCTCATACACCTGACAAAACTGAGATTGCCAAACAATTCTTCTTCACCCAAAGGGTTAACTACTGCAATCTGTCTTGATTGGAAACGTCTCTGCCTGGTTTTTGCCAGTCGGGGGTTCAAGTCCCGCTAAGACCCGTTAGTCCCATTAGTGTCTGCAACCTTACCATCCTTGTGAGCTTAGGTTGGGTTGTTTGGGAGAGCCTATAGGTCTATCGGCTGAGTCATCAGTAGCCATTGCCAGGTCCTCTTGGTCCTAGCTTGGGCGGAGAGGAGGCTTTGTCGCTGATCTTATAATATATGGCCAGTCTCTAGGGCATTGTCCTAATTGCCTCTGCCATTCATGAGCGACCTTTAAACCTTTAAACTTTTAAAGGATAGAAGAGACTCTTCAGGTATGGTAAGCAGCTCTTCTAGGAGTACACTCCAAAATCAAACCATTGTTTTTTAGTCTTGGGTAGTGCCATAGCCACTGTACCAAGGTCTTATACTGTCTTGGGTTAGAGTTCTCTTGCTTGAGGGTACACTTGGGCACACTGTTCTATCTAGTTTCACTTCCTCTTGTTTTGTTAAAGTTTTTATTGTTTATATAGAAAATATTTATCTTAATGTTGTTACTATTCTTGAAATATTTTATTTTTCCTTTTTTCCTTTCCTCAATAGGCTATTTTCCTTGTTAGGGCCCCTGAGCTTATAGCATCCTGCTTTTCTTACTAGAGATGTAGCTTAGTATTTAAGAGTAATAGTAATGAAAATAATAAAAATAGTAATAATAATGATAATAATAATAAAAATAATAGTAATAATAATAATGATAATAATAATATTATTATTATTATTATTATTATTATTATTATTATTATTATTATTATTATTATTATTATTAGTAGTAGTAGTAGTAGTAGTAGTAGTAGTAGTAGTAGTAGTATCATTATTATTGTTATTACTATCATTAATATTATTATAACTTGCTAAGCTACAACCCTAGTTGGAAAAGCAGGATGTTATAAGCCTAAAGGTTTAAACAGGAAAAATAACACAGTGAAGAAAGGAGATAAAGAAACAATCAAACTAAAAAACAAGTATTGACCAATGAAATTATTTTAACAATAATAACAAAATTTAAAGAAATCTTTCATATATAAACTACATAAACTTTAAAGAAAATACACGAGGAAAATATATAAGATATAATAGTGCGCCAGGGAATACTCTCAAGCAAGAGAGAACTCTACCCCAAGACAGTGGAAGACCATGGTACATAGGCTAAGTCACTACCGAAGAATAAAAAATAATGGTTTGATTCTTCTAATATAAGAGCTGCTTACCATAGTTAAAGAGTCTCTTTTACTTTTACCAAGAACAATTGCATTGCCGTAGTTAACCACTTTAATGAATAATGGTTTGGTAATATCGCTGTTGTTAGGTATATGAGGACAGAGGAAAAAATAATAGGCCAGACTATTTTGTGTACGTGTAGACAAAGCGACGTAACCAGACAGAAGGATCAATATAGTTCTTTCTAGTCAATCAAAGAAGTCATAACTCCCTAGCGGTAGTATCACAACAGGTGGTTGGTGCCGTGGCCAATCTACTACCTACTCCCAAAAAAAAAAAAAAAAAAAAAAAAAAAAAAAAAAAAAAAAAAAAAAAAAAATTAACCAATTCCTCCTTAGAACCCAAAGAATGGCCAATTCCTCTCGATTGAGGGTACTGCAACTCTTCGTTCATCTTTCAACGTTCCAAAATGGATATTCAAGCAACTCATCGTAAGTTAATACAGGTTTCAATTGTTTGAAGGCCATTCTTTTTCCACCCCCTAATAGATTGCATTTTTCTTTTTCAGAGCATCTATGTGTCTCGCGATGTCTACGTACCTTCGTATAAATTTACTGTAATATTTCTTGAGCCTAAGAAGCCCACCTACTTCTTTAGAAGTACTTAACCTGCGGAACTCTTTGATAGCTTCTAGTTTATAGGGCTGAATACCTTCCAGGGTTATTACATGACCTCAAAATTCGAGCTGTTTACAGAAAAACTGACATTTCACTATATTAATTCTAAAATCATTAAGAGACAATGTTTCAAGGACTCTACGAATGTTTTTTTTTTATGATGTCATCTAAGTACACAAGACCATTATGACCAATAATTTTTAAAATTATCACGACTTTCAGGAATCAGTAAATGTGTATCTTCCCATTGTTGAAATATCTCCAAGTTAAGTAGTTTAAGCGTATAAAGGAAAGCAGGACCTTTTCCTTACAGCGATTTTTTTTTTCAATTTTCACATTGAACAGGCTGACAAAAGTGTTTTTATAGTTTATATATGAAAGGTGTTATAATAATGATAAAAATAATAATATGACAACGTCAGTATAGCTTGTGTCGTCAGTCAATTGATAGATGCCCGTCTGAAGGTGTACATGTACACAATGTGCAAGTGTAATAATATACTTTAATAAAATAAAGAGAAGATACGTTCCAATATGTCATTTATGTCTTCCGGCATAGAACAAGTGTTGTTAGTTATTAAAGTGTCTGGTTAGATATGCTGTAAATGAAGTTGTACTTGAACCAGTGAAATGAAACTGCATGATGCAGATAACACAGAGGTCTATATCTGTAATGAAATTTTATACTACAAGTTCAAAAGATGAAATGTGAGTGCTAAGATAAACTGGCGTTGAATAAAAAGATAGACGAGAACAACGCATGCGTTTCTTAGAAGATACATTATTAGATTATCAATAAGTTATTCGATGAATGAGAACAAGATCATCAGAAAATCACATCATCTTGACAAAAATTCTCAAACCAGTGAGACGATATTAGAAACCGTAGTTTGAAAACTACTTCGAACAGGAGTTAGGGGATTTCTACGACCACAGCCTACTGTCACAAAGTAGTTTTTAGGTACTACCAAAAAGACAAGGTGAATGTAAGTGACTTTTTCAAAAAGATAACTAGGATACATACAAACAGTTGAAGGGATTAATAGCACAGAAACTCGAACAATGTGAAACATGAAATGGGAAGCTTAAACAGGTTTTATATTATCAGTGCAAGAGAGAGAGAGAGAGAGAGAGAGAGAGAGAGAGAGAGAGAGAGAGAGAGTGCAATAGCATTACAATGAATGAGTGTGTATGAAACACGTGCGGTACACTACTGAAGTGTTTGAGCCATTGGCAGTTTTTTTTTTTTTTTTTTCTAGACAGATGCCTTGACTGTTTTGAGAAAAGGTAATATGAAGAAAATTATTAACCAAATCTTAAGTTGGTGAATCCCTTTAAGTTAAATTTATCATCCTTATCAGCCAAAACTAGTCACTAAAGGACAGAGGCTTCAAACATGTCCTTTCACTGACATCAATTTATATCTTTTTGATAACCTTCTACACCAGCACATTTTCTTAGATCGTAAATCCGTCGTCTTCAATTTCCTCCCCTGCTTCCTTTGCATTATTGTTATTCCTAAAATCCCTCCATTATCTCTCATTCTTATTTCATGTCCTGGCTATGACCATTTCTTTTCTCATATGCTGTAAGAATATCATCTACTTTATTTTGCTCCTGTATCCATGTCTCTCTTTTTTGTCTCTTGGTGCTATTCCCAAAATTACTCTTTCCATGGCTCATTGAATTACAACTAGCTTATGTTTAATGGGTTTAATTGAGGCTTTAATATCCTTCTGAATTGATTAATAATACTTGAAAGAGCGAGCATCTGATTATATATATATATATATATATATATATATATATATATATATATATATATATATATATATATATATATATATATATAAATATAAATATAAATATAAATATAAATATATATCCCTGGAACACTGAACGTGGGTATAGATTACCCAGAGTAGGTGACGTCATTCGTGTTCCCCCCTCTTCCCCAAAAGCCAGCGCGCTGGGACTCAGTATAGCTTCAGTCTACCCTATGGGTTTATAGGGGGAAGTCGCGTCGCTCCAATCCTCTGCCTGGATTTTGCGCTACAGACGTGTTCGGCTACCGTTTACCCACGTTCAGTGATAAGAGTATATAGAAAAAACTGGGTAATGTGTACCCGGGTTCAGTGTTAATAGTTACAAATGGAAGCTATAAGTGTTGGTGTACTAATAATTGTCTTTCTTTTCAGGCTGTAAATGCTTTTTCAGGATTTCCAAAGTTCAGTGTTACACAATGGCAAGACAAGGACGAAACCTTAGTGATTTTCAAATTTTAGAATTGCTTGATGCCTCAGACAATGAGAGTGAAATTGACTGTATTGAAGCAGAGGTACTGTATGATAGTGACCTTGATAAAGAATATGTGCCTAGTCATCAGGAAATGATAGAAAGTTCTGACAGTGACTCAGAAGAAGACCTCCCACGCCGCCGCATAGAAACAAAGGCGGCTGGTCAGAAGAGGAAGAGGCCTAGGCACCTCCCCTCCACCATCTCACCTGATAACATCGCCACTCCCTCTACTGGCCTTGCCACCTCTACTCCTGGCCCTAGTGGCTACTCTGTTCCACTTGCCGTTGGTGATTCTGATCCACATTCATCTACTGCTGCCCCTGCTGCAATCCCTGCTACTCTTCCTGCTGGAACCCCTGCTACTACTCCTGCTTCTCCTGCTGCAACCCTTCCTGCTGTCCCTGCTCCAACCCCTGCTACTGCTCCTGCTGCTCCCCGAGGACAACGGCGACGACGTGCAGACGATGGGGAGTTGCTAGTTACTTTTAACTCGGCAACTGTGAAAAGTAACTCTGGTTATACGTGGCACACAAGGCCACAGGTGGCTGCCGCAAGAAGGACACCAGCTCGCAATATTGTGGTGTCAAGTAGGCCAGGTCCCACATAAGCAGCTTCTCAATACACCACACCTGAGAAGTGTTTTGACCTGTTTATGTCCACTGCAATTGTTGATCTTATTGTGGACTTTACTAACAAGAAAATTGATGATGTTGCCACAAAATACAAGAGGAAGACAGCAACTGTACAGCACACAACA
>NC_090736.1:122578825-122593825 GCF_036898095.1 Palaemon carinicauda
AAAACTTTACACAATGCCAACACTCACCCGAATACAATGAATTCAAAATCACCGTCCCGTCTTACTTATCTCTTTGACACACCGTTTGCTTTTGGGAACAGAGTCACTTAGGAGAAGACACACTATATGTACTGATCACTTATAAAACAATACTTTGAGCTATGTGCGAGAAGGAGAGAGGGGAAGTTGTATGTCTTAAGGGTACAATTCTTTATCTCTATCTATATCTAACCCTCGTGTCGCCTTTTTATATAAAATCTAGTGACTTCCAGAAATGTCCAAAAGATTTCAGGAGCATGGTAGCCTTGGCTTAAGGAAGTCAGAGTTTCCAACTCGATAAAAATGTCAAGAGGCGAATCAGGGGTATTCAGGCAACTCTCAGATGTATACCAATGCACAAATGAAATATGAATAAATTAATCATGATTAATTTATTGTATTTACTCTACATATGACCAGCTTCGAAAGAATATAAGGATATATATACATATACATATATTTATATGTATATATATACATATATATATATATATTTATATATATATATATATATATATAAATATATATGTATGTATATATATATATATATATATATGTATAAATATATACATATATTATATAAAATATATAAACATACACACACACACACACACACATATATATATATATATATATACATATATTTATATATATATATATATATATATATACATATATATATATATATATATACATACATATATATACATAAAAAATTAAATATATATATATATATATATATATATATTATATATAAACATATATATATATATATATATATATATGTATATATTATATGTATGTATAATCAGATGCCCGTTCTTTCAAGTATTATTGATTCATTCAGAAGGATATTAAAGCCTTAATTATTGCCATTCAACATAAGTTAGTTGTAATTCAAAGAGCTCTGGAAAGAGTAATTTTGGGAATAGCACCAAGACACAAAAAAGAGAGACATGGATACAAGAGCTAAATAAAATAGATGATATTCTTACAGCATATAAGAAAAGAAATGGTCATGGCCAGGACATGAAATAAGAATGAGAGATAATGGAGGGATTTTAGGAATAACAGAATGGGTCCATAGCGATTGCAAAGGAAGCAGGGGAGGAAATTGAAGACGACGGATTTACGAGCTAAGAAAATGTGCTAATATAGAAGGTTATTAAAAAAATATAAATTGATGTCAGTGAAAGGACATGTTTGAAGCCTCTGTCCTTTAGTGACTAGCTTTGGCTGATAAGGATGATGAATTTAACTCTAAGGGATTCACCAACTTAAGTTTTGGTCAATAATTTGCTTCATATTACCTTTTCTCAAAACATTCAAGGCATATGTCTAGAAAAGAAAAAAAAAAAAAAAAAACTTCCTATGGTTCAAACACATCAGTAGTGTACCCGCACGTGTTTTCATACACATTCATTCATTGTAATGCTATTGCATTCTCTCTCTCTCCTCTCTCCTCATCTCCTCTCCTCTCCTCTCTCTCTCTCCTCTTGCACTGATAATATAAAAACCTGTTTAAGCTCCCCTTTTTATGTTTCACTTTGTTCGAATTTCTGTGCCATTAATCCCTTCAACTGTTTGTATATAACCTAGTTATCTTGTTGAATAAAGTCACTTACATTTACCTTGTCTTTTTATTAGTACCTAAAAACTACTTCGTGACAGTAGGCGGTAGTCGTAGAAATGCCCTAACTCCTGTTCGAAGTAATTTTCAAACTACGGCTTCTAATATCGTCTCACTGGTTTGAGAATTTTTGTCATGATGATGTGATTTTCTGATGATCTTGCTCTCATTCACCGACTAACTTATTGATAATCTAATAATGTATCCTCTAAGAAACGCATTCGTTGTTCTCGTCTATCTTTTTATTCAACGCCAGTGTATCTTAGCACTCACATTTCATCTTTTGAGCTTGCAGTATAAAATTTCATTACTGCTGTAGACCTCTGTGTTATCTGCATCATGCAATTTCATTTCACTAGTTCAAGTACAACTTCATTTAGAGCATATCTAACCAGACACTTTAATACCTGACACCACGTGTTCCATACCGGAAGACATATATGACATATTGGAAAGTATCTTCGCTTTATTTCATTCAAGTATATTATTACACTTGCAGTGTGTACATGTACACCTTCAGACGGGCATCTATCAATTGACTGACGACACAAGCTATACTGACGTTGTCATATTATTATTTTTATCATTATTATAACACCTTCCATATATAAACTATTAAAAGACTTTTGTCAGCCAGTTTATTATGAAAATAGAAAACAAAAAGTCGCTGCAAGGAAAAGGTCCTGCTTTCCTTAATACGCTTAAACTACTGAACTTGAGGATATTTCAACAATGGGAAGATACACATTTACTGATTCTTGAAAGTCATGATATTTTTAAAAATGATTGGTCATAATGGTCTTTTGTACTTAGATGACATCATAAAAAAAATAAATAAAAAAACATTCGTAGAGTCCTTGAAACATTGTCTCCTAATGATTTGAAAATTATTTTAGTGAAATGTCAGTTTTTCTGTTAACAGTTCGAATTTCAAGGTCAAGTAATAACCCTGAAAGGTATTCAACCCTGTAAAGTAGAAGCTATCAAAGAGTTCCGCAGGTCAAGTACTTCTAAAGAAGTGGGTGGGTTTCTTAGGCTCAAGAGATATTACAGTAAATTTATACGAAGGTACATAGACATCGTGAGACGCATAGATGCTCTGGAAAAGCAAAATCCAATCTAATAGGGAGGGGGAAAAAAAGGCCCATTAAACAACTGAAACTTGTATTAACTCACGATGAGTTGCTTGAATATCCTTTTAGAACGTTGAAAGATGAACGAAGAGTTACAGTACCCTCAATCGAGAGGAATTGGCCATTCTTTGGGTTCTAGGGAGGAATTGGTTCTTTTTATTGAGTAGGTAGTAGGTAGGCCACGGCACCAACCACCTGTTGGGATACTACCGCTAGGGAGTTTTAACTTCTTTGATTGGCTAGACAGAACTACACTCATTTTTGCATTGCCTTAACATACACAGAATAGTCTGGCCTATTCTTTTTTTCCTCTGCCCTCATATACCTGACAACACCGATATTGCCAAACCATTTTTCATTAAAGTTGTTAACTACGGCACTGCAATTATTCTTGGTAAAAGTAGAAGAGACTCTTTAACTATGGTAAGCAGCTCTTATAGGAAAAGGACACTCCAGAATCAAACCCTTATTCTTTAGTCTTCGGTAATGACATAGCCTATGTACCGTGATCTTCCACTGTCTTGGGGTAGAGTTCTCTCTTGCTTGAGACCATACCCTGACTTATTATTCTATCTTATATATTTTTCTCGTGTATTTTTTCTAAAGTTTATGTAGTTTATATGTGGAAGATTTCTTTATATTTTGTTTTTGTTGTTAAAATGGTTTCATTGTTCATTACCTGTGTTTTAGTTACATTGTTTCCTTATCTCCTTTCCTCACTGTGTTATTTTTGCCTGTTGGAGCTTTGGACTTATAACATCCTGCCTTTCAAATTAGGGTTGTAGCTTAGCAAGTTTTAGTAATAATAATAGTAATAATAACAATGATACTACTACTACTACTACTACTACTACTACTACTACTAATAATAATAATAATAATAATAGTAATAATAATGATAATAATAATAATAATATTATTATTATCAATATTATTATTATTATTATTATTCTTATTATTATTACTATTATTATTATTTTAATTTCTTTTATTATCATTATTATCATTATTAAATACCAAGCTACATCTCTAGTATGAAAAGCAGGATGCCATAAGCTCAGGGGCCCCAACAAGGAAAATAGCCCAGTGAAGAAAGGAAAAAAGGAAAAATAAAATATTACGAGAATAGTAACAACATTAAGATAAATATTTCCTATACAAACAATAAAAATTTTAACAAAAGAAGAGGAAGTTAAACTAGATAGAACAATGTGCCCGAGTGTACGCTCAAGCAAGAGAACCTCTAACCAAGGACAGTATAAGCCCTTGGTACAATGGCTATGACACTACCCAGACTATAAAACAATGGTTTGATTTTGGAGTGTCCTTCTCCTTGAAGAGCTACTTACCATACCTGAAGAGTCTCTTCTATCCTTTAAAAGTTTAAAGGTTTAAAGGTTGCTCATAAATGGCAGAGGCCATGGACAGTGACATTGCCCTAGCAATTAGGACAATGCCCTAGAGACAGACCATATATTATAAGATCAGCGGCCAAGCCTCCTCTTCACCCAAGCTAGGACCAAGAGGGCCTGGCAATGGCTGCTGATGACTCAACAGATAGACCTATAGGCTGACCCAAATAACCCTACCTAAGCTCACAAGGATGGTAAGGTTGCAGACACTAATGGCACTAACGAGTCTTAGCGGGACTCAAACCCCCGACTGGCAAACACCAGACAGAGACGTTTCCAATCATGACAGATTGCAGTAGTTAACCCTTTGGGTGAAGAAGAATTGTTTGGCAATTTCAGTGTTGTCAGGTGTATGAGGACAAAGGAGATTCTGTAAAGAATAGGTCAGACTATGTGTATGCAAAGGGAAAGAACCGTAACCAGAGAGAAGGGTCATATGTAGTACTGTCTGGCCACTCAAAGGACCCGATAACTCTCTAGTGGTAGTATCTCAACGGGTGGCTGGTGCACTGGCCAACCTACTACCTACATAATAATAATAATAATCATAATAATAATAATAATAAAAATTCAGTTGACAACTGATCACCAGCTCTTACGAGATTTATTTTACAAAGATATAACTTCCATATAACCTATGTAAATAGAACGATTGCTATAATTCATTATAGGTGGCTTTAATCACACAGAGAGTGAAGCTAACAAAGTAACTGATACCCTCTCCAGAGGTACAATAATACGAGTAACTATTAAGTTACTGAAGGGTAAAGGATGATATTAAATTCGTCCCAAAATAGCTATAGATAAATAACTGGAAACCATTTGTACTAAAAAATCAGAAAAGGGGAACTGTTAAACAGTGGGGAGACGATCACACACATACACACACTCACAGAGAGAGAGAGAGAGAGAGAGAGAGAGAGAGAGAGAGAGAGAGAGAGGTCAGCAGATATGTAAAAGACGGGGGTTGGTCAGCAGATATGTTTGTGAGAGAGAGAGAGAGGAGAGAGAGAGAGAGAGAGAGAGAGAGAGACAGACAGACAGACAGAGAGAGAGAGAGAGAGAGAGAGGGGATGACCAAAGGTATGTCGGTGGCGAAGAGCATATTTTTTGGTATCAAAAATCAATGACCTACTTCTGTAATATACTATTTTATCTTAGCTATATTCAGTTTTTAATAGATCCAGACCAACGCACGTTGAAAGAAAAAAAATAATACACACGCTAACCATGGTCATAATGTATCATCAAATGAAAATAATTGTTGTGTCAGTGACTGCTGATTCCGAAGCCATAAAAGAATATATATATATATATATATATATATATATATATATATATATATATATATATATATGTATATATATATATATATATATATATATATAGTTTAAAAAATCTAATGACAGTCATTCCCGTTATGTTGATTTTGAAACTAAGATATTTATATCCGCTCATCTTGTGGAAACATCCAAATATAAGTCATGAATTTGAAGACCTGAAATTAGATTCTGAAAATTTGATAGGGACTAAAGCATTGGAATAACTAGGTTATGTAGCAATTAAGTTCAGGTATAAGAATGTATCGTAAGGTTTTGCAGACACAAAGAAAATGAGCATCGATTGTATTTCTCTAGTAAGAAAGATTTTATATGGACCTTCTTTCCAATGTTTAGAAAGTCGCAAGGAAATGGAAAACTTATTAAACTTTTCTCATGGTACAGAACTGAAACGTAGATCTGTTTGTGTTGGTAAATTAATCAATATATCCAAGGAGGTATCAATCTATAATTTTAAATATAGAATTAATTTCAAAGCAATAATTTTAAATTCCTAAGATTTATCTAAATTCATGGGGTAAAGGGGTCAACATGATTAAAACGATCGTTAAATAGTAAATGAAAAAAAAAAAATATAAACCGGTATTTTCTTAGTCGACCTATGATTTTATAATATAACTACTTAATGATAAGTGAATTGAATTATAAAATAATACAAGTGCCATATGGCTGGAAATGCATTGCAGTAATATTTGCCTGTGAGAAGTTCTGGGTTCCACGTGACGTCACTGACTCGTCTCGAGCTGCGCGTGATTCCACCTGTTTCTCTCTCTTTTTGGTGTGGACAACATTCATGGGCAGATTTGCCAAAATATGCACATAGCAGACAGCGCTGCATAAACTACATTCAGGAACAGTAAATAACCAAAAATATGTGATGCAAGTGTGATACAAAAAAGATGGGTTAAGAAAATACCATTTCTCAGATAAATGGATTTAATTCTATTTGTCAGCCAAATACCTATTCATTACCTTCTTTCATTTCATATGGCACCCATCACCAGATAGGTTGATATGGCATAGTATCATTTGTTAGGAAGGCAAGAAATCTCTCAGTGAACAATATACCATATTCCAAGGTTATTCTGAGCCGTAACTTGAAATGGAGTCCAATGCAATGTTTTTATTATTTTTTTTATCTATTTATGAAATAATGTCTAACTTCTAAGTGCAAGCTAGAATTTGTTTCATGTTTTTTTTCTCTTTATGGGTTTCATCAGCCCAACATTATAGTAGCCTGTCTTGTAGCTGTTAGATCTTGTTTATTAACGGTTGGGTAATGGCTAAATCTTTTGTGCAAAATTTTTATCATTATCAGCCTACAGCCGTTTCACCTATTATAACGGTGTAAACATAACAAAATATGAGCTACTTGCTACAATTATTTTCCTTAAGAGAACCACTTTTAATATTCTAAGTAATGAATAACTAGGAGATTTGGATATGGTAATTCATATATAACATTGATAATAATACTTTCTGAAAACTTTAAACATAAAATACTTAGAAGCCTTCATACTCAGTGATAAAATAGTGTTATGCGTCAATACAGTATAATAGTTCATCAAAAGTAATCATAAATATTCATCACATCAACTATTGGAGATTTGAAGAACTAAAATTCTAAACGTAATTACGTCAATGTAAGAAAGAAGTAATCAAATTCTTTGTTTGATAATCATTATAGACCTAGAAAAGGAGAGTTGAACGGAAATGTAAACGGTGTTATGTCGGAACTTTACTTAAATGATTCTGGGAACCTAAAAGAGAGATAGGGATAATTTTTTTCCTTTTTTTTTTTCTTTTTGTAATGGCGGGGAAGAGGTGGGAGGGCTGTGTGTTCCAATGAGAATGAAAATGCAAGAGTAAGTTACATAAGGTGTTTCCTCAATAAATGAGTAAAATTATATTTTTTCCAACTATATTTAGACAATGATACCTTCTATAAAAGCATAATACTTATGAAAGTTAGGGTATAAGAGGAGAATTTATTTGACTGCAATGATTTGATTTTACTATGTATAAAGTAATTCAATTTATTATTATTATTATTATTATTATTATTATTATTATTATTATTATTATTATTATTATTATTATTATTATTATTATTATTATTATCACTGTCTACAAACACTGGTAGTTATAGTTTAGGGTTCTTGGTTACATTTAGCTTCCTTGGGAGTCTATCACTTTACTCAATACACAACTTTAATTACTCTACTTCAAGGGTTGATTTTCAGGTCATAAACTACAGGGGATCTGTATAGGACCTTAACAATCATTTATCATAGCCGTTCTAAGGCATTTAGTATTTCACACCTCATATTGCTCGTTTATTGGGAAATGCACACCATCGAAACAGATACAGAACAAGAAAGTATACGGTATCCTCTTGAAATCCTTCATGTCTAGTGGGAGCTTATTGTATAGTCTTAAGGAACGCATGTTTTGAAGCTCTATAGCTATCAGTAGACATATATATACAGGTTCAAATAATTATAAACCAACTGTAACTATTCTTGGATTAACACACATTGATGTCTGCACAATAAGTTGCCATTTTCATAACATTTTGAATGTCCCCATTTGAAAATTTGATGGGTTAATGTACACATTTTATACTCAATCGTAGCTTTAGTAGTCAGTCAGTGTAAATCACTAGTGTAGGATTGATCTTTTCTCGAGGGTGGGGCACCCTTTATAAGTTTTGATCATTTGTTTATTATGTTTTGTAACTTAAGCTGCACCTTTGACAGATCGTGATGGATGGGGTTACTGTAGTCAATCCTGGTAACAACACAGTTCGTCACAGGTTCCCTTACCGAATGTTCATTCTGGTACTTCTTTATAAATGCAATGTTTCTTAGATGATATTCAGCATTTTTATTATGTTATCATGTTGGTCATTTAGAGTCAATATACTCCTAGATCAAAGACTTTACTAAATACCGAGCATATTTTTTTTTCTATTTAAGTTTATTTGAATATTGTTAAAATTTCTTAAGTTCTTCTTCTTTCCAACCACCATAAACTGAGTTTTATTTTTATCTAATTATAGTTGTTTGATTTTCATCCGTTCACTAACACTAGCAAGAATTCGGATTAGAATTTCAGCAGTGACGTTTGTATCATTTATGGAGACGCAAAATTGTGTATCATCTACAAATAGTTTTACCTTCACTCCATCACTTTGTAGTATATTCGACAGACCAATGGTATTGATACACAATAGGATTGGGCAAATACACTTCCTTGAGGTCTGGTTTTGAAAAAGAATTTCCAGTTTGCACACAATAGTTTTTATCAACTAAGTAGCCTTTCAGGTATTCAAAAAGCCTGATCTTCAATACCGATAGATGGTATATCATTCAGTACCAGTTCATAAATAACTCTCTCCAAAGCAGCACACAGCTCAAGTAATATTAAAATGACACATTTGTTTTTTTTATCCATCATATCCAGCATATCAATTAAAATAAAACAGATAGCCATCCCCGTAGAATATAATTTTCTGTAAGTAGACTGGTTGTGTGGCAAAGCCACACTAATTAGTTCTTCAAGAATTACTTGGCTCAGCACTTTTGAAATAAAGGTATATTCTAATTAAACATATACGAGCTTAATTCCTGATAATCTGTGTGGCTGCATGGCCAATTTTTATTTCTTTAATGTCAGAAAGTAGTCTTTAAGAGAACTATAAAAAAACATGAAATATTGCGCCTTTTTAGGTGAGTTGTGCATGGTATTTCAACAATAAATTTCATACCACCTAAGATAAATACTTAGAGTTATTAGTAATATACTTCTGAGTTTCGATATATATTCAAGTTTATTCTCCTTTCTCTTATACCTCATCAATGTGTTTATGAGGGTGAGGGGATTTGCACATGGTGTACTCTTGCCCTCTCCACACATGGCTATACATTCTATTCCATGTTTGCACAGGTGCAGATCTTTGCGGCACATCAGCTAACAGAGCCGCATTTTTTAAGTTTAAGTAATAAGCTTGGAGCAGGAGCTTTGTCTGTTTAAACTGATTTAAGTTTAGTAACTTTCAAGGTCAATCCCCATAATAGGACCCATGTTGCTTATGTTCCCTGTAATAGTTGAAAAAAAAAAACAAACTAATATTGCATTCTACAAGTAATATGCTATGATACAGAAATTCGAGAAACAAAACAATCAAATTTTATATGAAATGAATGATTGTTTGAACTGTATTTGTGCAGTGAACAAGGCCCACTACAATGTTTTACCTTTCCACTTTTGTATCTGGTAGAATACCTTTCGACTGTCAAATTCCATGGCGTCTGGTCTTGGAGGTAGACTGCTCCCTTGAATAGCTAGAGCGTTAGTTGCAGATTTTCCACATCAGTTTCTATCTTTAAGTAAGTCGAGGGATTCCTCTACTCAACCACTACACAATATGACCATAGCTCTCTCTCTTTATTTTTTTTATTCTACCTTTTTAGATTCAATACCCTGAAGGACCTCTAAATATTTTCTTAATGATTGATTTTTTATTATTTTCAGACTTATGGTCTTTCCAATTGCTTTGATCTTAGACACTGTCTCGCATTCAAAGAATACACAAATAGATAATATTTTTTGTCATACATTTTCATGAAGTGTCTGCGTAGTTTTTGTAACGCTCCAAGTCTTCAACTGTTTTTTACTTCAATTTCACTTTCATTTTTAATGGACACATTAAATGCAACGACGGAATGTCATGAACATGAAGAACCAGTAATTCGGTGTCCTCCCAAAATAAAATTTTCTTTATGATAGGAGGACTAAATGGCAGTTTCATTAATAAGGCCATAGGACTTGATAATTTCATTCTATATGGTGTGAGCCAGCCAGATATATGAACTTGTCTGTGTTCTTATTTGATAGAAAATCCTCTTTCCTGAGATAACGTGCCATCTCACCTTCAAAGGAAACATATGGCCCTGGGACTTTGTATTTTCTCATGTGAAGTACATCTTTAGTACTAGTTACACTGGAATATCCATCAAATACAACTGTAACAGTTGATTAATTATATCCCTTTCGCATGTACTTCAAATACAAGGAACAGATGTTTTTTATGCTGCACTCCCACTTGGCTGTGAATTATTCACTTCTTGAGTTAGTGCAAATAGAGGATCAGCAAAGATTGCTTTATCAGTAGCTTGACGTAGCATGGATTAGGAATCATACACAGATGAAGTGTAACTGCACAACTTATAGTAGAAAAAATTTATTAAGTTTTCAGGGTTTATGGGTTGTAGCTAATAACCTCTTAAATAATAGTTGAAATTATCCTTGGATTGACTCACCATATATTCTTAGAGATATACTACTACTCATCGTAGTAGTCTGGTCTTTTTATTGAAAATAAGTTCCAGCACACTTTCCCTAGTTATTCTGAATAATTTTCTTCCCAACTTAATAGGTATCATTCGTATTCCCATTTAATTCAACTACTCTGTAATTCACAATATTCTTGATGGTCGGGTATACGCCTATCTCATCCGATGTTGCAAGGTTCTGTAACACAACTCTCATGTCACTCTTATATCTTTTTTGTCTGTTATTTTTTTTTTTTTGTTCCTTTTTTGTGTTATTCGCAAATTTCATATGAAACTCCAGTAAGCTACTGCATAATGGTATCGACCTCAGCACAAGCTGACATTGATGAAAGCCAAACGACATGTTGAATCCCAGGCAACCCTCTTTCTCCTGTGAAACCACCGATTGACACCATCTTTCTCAAGAGGACCTGCTTATTGATGATATCTGTAAAGAGTCTTGACTTATATGTGTCACTTCTTACTACCTGAGGGCCTTCTAGAAAAGCCTAATAGTTGTGTGACAGGCAGCATATAGATTATCTGTAGACAAAAATTAATTGATTTGAAATGGAAATTGCGTCCAGCAGTTGCCAGATTTTCTCTTAACTTGAGCTGAGGTGAGACTGCCAATTAACAATCCTTCCACCTGAGAAGATTTTTTTTTTTTCGAATTTCTTTTAGGACCATATATTATAGCTTAATCTCAGCTATGCTTCCAAAGTGTTTTCTTTTGACCATCTATCTTTTCTTATATCTAAAGAAAATTTGTTAATCTTAACGGGTCGTCCCTATTTCCATTGAAAACCTATTGAAGCTGATTTCTAACAACTGCTACAACTGGAAGTAGTGGTCTTTCATTTAGTATCTCCTCCATATTTTCATCTACATCCTTTTCTTTTACAAGGTGAATTAACAGATCACATACTATAGAAATGAGGAAAGCATAGAAAGCTGAACTAATAATATAATAAGCATGAACTGTCTTTCTAATAATAGGCTCGCCATTTAGCGTGTGTGGTAAGATATTTCTGATATATGTGTTTTAATATATCTTATAGTTTCTATAAGTTCATGATAGTCCTAATAGCCCAGAAAAAACTCATCACCACATGTAGACCTCTCTATTGAAGCACAATAGACTTGAGTGGGCTATTATCTTCCTCTATCATTATAATATGTAGCAACGTTAGTCCAATGTATCATTCATTCATATAGAGTCAAAAGGATGGTTAACCTCCATCCCAAGCTTGAAGCCCAGTGACGTTAGGATTACATGTAGTCCGACTGCTTACATGAGAACTGTCCAATGGATGCAATTATAAGGTCTATATTCAGTCCTGATAGTATAGTACGAAAAAGCAACCTTAATGACTTGGGCAGGTAGGACCGGACTAATTCTACATCAAACATGTCTTTACTGATTG
Organism: Palaemon carinicauda; assembly: GCF_036898095.1. Lineage (NCBI taxonomy): Eukaryota > Metazoa > Arthropoda > Malacostraca > Decapoda > Palaemonidae > Palaemon > Palaemon carinicauda. Next base: position 122,591,143 of record NC_090736.1, read on the forward strand.
GATAAGAAGTGTTGTCCACTCATTGCAGCTTTATATCATTATTGATCAAATTCCCAACAGTTTCTATAATTCGTAACTTTTCATAATCAGCATCTTCTTAATTTAATTCTTAATAAAATTCATGACACATTGTATGTGGTTCTTCTAGAAAACTTACTACACCTGGTTTGCCACTAGTATTTGTTATGATTTTTTTTTTTTTTTTCACCAAAACTCACTTGTAATTTTTGCCTCGTATTTCCAAGTGTATAATCTTCACAGTCACCATTTTGGAGATTTCCACGTATTTTCTTTAAAATTTTTGGTACTGTTATTTGCTCAACCTAATTTGATTAAAAAATCCATCAACTTTCAAAAATGTTTAATTTCTATCTTCATCTTTTGGATATTGATGTCATTTCTTTTGCTAAAGATATCAAATATGTTTCTCTTAAACTTAATAATTTTCATTCAGGATATTGCAGATTCCTCATCACCTTTTAAAAGTTAACCACAAAATAAGCAATGTGTTTTGAAGTCAATCATGGGAATAATTGACTTCTGGCTCACTTGCCTCTGATGAGTTTTTACTTGAGAAGATTCGGTCTGAGTGTGTCTAAATTTCTGCTCGTTTGTAAACCATATCCTGTAGTGCTCATATATTACATATTGCTTCACCAAAACAAATGGATCTCTCTGTAAGGTGTAATCATTGAGTTTAGGGTAACCACCGTGTCTGTAATATAAAAGTTACAGAGCAATTCAGACACATAGTGATATAAAGAAAAAAAATCGTAATTTGATTTTAGCATTCATTCATGATTATTATGACGTTCTATCTTTTTAATTATATGTTAGAAGTCGTAACGTACACTGTAATGTAATGTGTCCCTTTGTTTTCCCAAACAATTCACAAATTTCCACTCAGTAACGACAAACTTGAAAAATATTAAATCCGTGAAGCAGAAACCATTCCAACTATTTCACAAACATGAGGAAACTAATTAGTCTGGAAAATTAAGTTATGCTCTTACAGCATCTAATGAACAAAATTTAACTCAGAGGATTTGTATGTATCAGTCTGTGTGTGTTTGAGAGAGAGAGAGAGAGAGAGAGAGAGGAGAGAGAGAGAGAGAGAGAGAGATATTATCATTATACTAAATTAATTCACAAAGAGGCTGACACAAAAGATCTGTAACATTACCACACATTACGTTAACTCTCCGTATTATATAAAACACTGAAAGAAATCTAGTAGGCCGAATACAAAGACAGAATTTGATTAACTAATAAAGCAGGCAGAGTTTAGAAGTGAGTATTCAACATCTGACCAAATACATGTATAATAAGCACCTATTGTAGAAATCTACAAAGTAGGCCAAGCCAAAAATGTAACATTCATAGACTATGAAAAATATTTTTATTTTTTCAAAACCTCAGCAGTGAAGAAAGCCTTTTAAAGATATGGTATACATGAATTTAATATTAGAACACCTAACAGAAGATATCTATACAATTACATTAATCCTAAAACTGCATAAATATAGTGAGAAAATTTCAATTGAGTAATTATTCACAGAATGCCTGGAAGAAGTTTTTTTAAGAGCTTAAGTGAAAATATTGGAATTGTTATTGATGGGGAATACCGTAACATTCGAGGATTTGCAGATGGCAATGTTATGTATAGTGAATCATGGGAGGAGTTGCTAAAGATAATAGAATATTTTAACAGAGAAAGAAAAAACAAATTTACGACTAAATGTGAATATGAGTAAAGCTAACTTAATATTCAAAGGAAATGCAGTGTTAACAAATAATTATTATGGAAGAGGCTCTAGAGATTGTTAATGAATATACATACTTAGGAAAAACAGTGTTTCCTCAGGTATTGTGACGGAAAAGACAAAAAAAAGATTATGATGGGCTAGATAGCTTTGGGTAAAAAAATAAGATCATGAAATGTACAAAGGCTCTTTCTTTAAATAGAAATATATGTCATGAGACGGTATTGCCAGTATTAACTTATGCATCAGGAACCTGGAGCCCTACTAAACCATTAAAACAAATGTTAGTTGCCACTCAAAGAGCTATGGAAAGAGTAGTGTTGGAAATAAAACTAAGAGACAGAAAAAAATGAGTTTAACATTAATCACTGCAATGAAAAATTCAATCTTCTTCATTCTTATCATTTTAAGGCCAAAGTAACGAGCTTAACTTTTCGGTCGCGTGAAATTAAAGCACTCCTGAGGACCTTGATGCTTATTTTGTTATAGAACCCAATAGTATTTTTCTTTGTATTTTTTTTATAAACACTGCTAATTTCCTTGCTCCTGCGTTGTCTGTTATTTTCTTCATGCTGGCAAGAAAAGGTTTCATTTAACACTTATTAGAGAATTAGTATTGGTACTCTATTGAGTAAAGATGTTTGCAGTAGCTGTAGCCATGGTGATAACTGCCCAATTTCCACAACTCTCATGTTTTCTGAAGATTTGAAACATATGCTGGCTGAAGGTAATAATCAAATCCATAAGAATGCCGCCCTTATAAGTGCAATGCTATATATAAATCCTTTGATTATGATCAGGAAGTTAATATGATTGTCCTTAACTTTAGTGGTGCCTTTCATCGTTTTCATCATGAAGCCCTTGTTTCCATACTCAAACAGTGCGCCTTTCTTTAGGTGGGTCTTTCCTTAGCATCATTG
>NC_090736.1:122596325-122621325 GCF_036898095.1 Palaemon carinicauda
AACAGAAATACAGTTAGACTTTAATCAACCAAGAGAGCGGGCAGGCTATAGAATTGTGTATTGTACAACTGACCAGTAGACTCAGTAGACTATGAAAAAGCTCTGGATTTGGTCAAAACGTCAGCTGTAATGAAAATCCTTCAAAAACTACGAATAGAAGACTCTTATATCAGAACACTTGAAGATATCTATACAAGAACTATAGTAATCCTTAAACTACATAGAGTGAAAGAAATTCCGATTGAGAAAAGAGTTTGGAAGGGAGATCCCAACTCCCTAAATTATTTACAGCAAGCCTAGAAGAAGTTTTCAAGAATTTATATTGGGAAAATGTAGGAATTATTATTGCTGGTGAATACAGATGACATAGTTGTCTTTACTGCATCTTTGGAGGAATATCGAAAGAAGATAGATGATTTTTATAGAGAAAGCACAAATTTAGGCCTGAAAATTTAAAGGAAAAAAAATTTCTATGAAAATTCAGAAACGCATTAAAATATGAGTTATGGACAAAGCTCTATAAGTTTTAATGAATAAACGTACTTAAAAACGATAGTGTTTCCCCGGTGCACGAGACCGAAATTAAAAGAAGGATAAGCATAGGATGATGAACATTTTTTAAACAAAATGAGATGAAAAGTAAATTGGAATTTTGTAAAAAGAAAACTTGGACCCCCGTTAGAACTCAAAGAACTAAGGGAAGAATAATGATGGCAATAACACTAAGAGACAGAAAAAAAAGCAATATGGATATAAGAGGGTATTAAAGTAAAGGATTTTATATCAACATGAAAGAAAACAAATGTACGTGGGGAGGACATAAAGAAAAGGGCAGTTGAATTACCTATGTTCTAAAGCTTTAATTAATACTGTTGGGACCATCTGATTGACTGTTTTCCTTTGCTTATCCTATCATTTTGAGTTTCATTTTCTGAGGAAACATTTAGTGGCTATTAGTACGTATAATACTGTACTGTATATTCATTAACAGCAATTACGTATTATATTGTACTGTATACTTCATTAACAGCCTCAAGACAAGTCTAGGGGTCAGTGCATAACCCTTAATTTTCTCTTTGAATTTTTATTGAACTTAATCTTAGTTTTACTCATACTCAATATAAGTCCTATACGTATGTTTTTTTTTCCAGTGAAATATCCACACACACAACACACACAAACTAGCGCTCTAGATAAAACAGAAGTAAACCACCGTTCCTACACACACACACACACACACACACACACACATATATATATATATATATATATATATGTATATATATATATATATATATATATACATATATATACTATATATATAATATGACTAGCGCTCTAGATAAAACAGAAGTAAACACCGTTCCTACTTTTTCGAAATTTTAGAAAAATATTTCGCCCACAATTTTTATTCAAACAATCTTTCAGATGAAAAGCATTAATGTTAACATATTAGGTATATTAATTTTTTCGATTAAATAAATCTGTTAGGGTCATTATACAATCAATGTTGAAATTTTTTTTCCTATACGAAATTTTATGAATACTTCATAACATTCCCTATATGATAGAAATTTCAAATTTCGTATAATGAGCCTATCAGATATATTTCTACAAAATAATAACATAGTTAATAGAATAACATACTCAAAATATTCACGTAAAGAAAAGGGGATTTGGTACCGTAGATCCCCTTTGTCTTTATAAATGAGTTATCATTTTCCATAAAACTGAATTCAAAGGCTCCAGATACGGACGCTAAAAAAGGAAAAAAAAAAAAAATTTAATAAAGAAAAATCTCAGTTTTTGTCGGTATCGGGATATCATTTGAATAACACCCCGACCGCTAGAGAAAATCCGTTATGAAAGCCATTATATTTCGATGTCGGAATTTTTGTCACCAAAAGAAATATATAGTATATTTTTCTACATGTTAAATAAAAAAAATATCATATTATAGGTCATGTACAGTAGAGTGGTTTTGAAGAATTTTTAGGCTACAGTGATAGCAAGAAAATCCAATAAAGATATTTTTTTTATGAATTCAATTTTCTTTTTATTGATATCGAAATGTATAGGGTTGTTTTTGTTAGTAATAATCTCCGCAAATTCACAAGTTTAAAAGCATGAGGATTGTGAGTGAGATATCTCTTGTGAAACTTTGGACTGATTGCAATTCTTTTTCGACACTTGGATTTTTATGGAAACTTGCTGTATATTCCGTTCTTTGCAGAGAGCTTCTTAGGGGAAGAAAAATAGTCACCTCTGTGAATGGAGTGGAAATTATTCTATTTCAAAATAACTCTGCTCCAGATCTGGGACACACTTTACTTACTTTCTTTATAGGAAATGAAATGAAGTGATTAACGAGGGTCAACATAATAATCCTTGTCTTTTTTTTAATCCAGTTTAGCACTTGATTAAATTAAGGCAAATAAAAGGCTTGGAACGTATTTTGATTATAAGATACAATATGTTATGTAAATATAGTATACCAAAAACATATAATGAATACTTTACCATCTGTAGACAAGCAATGAAAATCAACGCTGTACCGAATCATTACAATTCCTTTACGACATAAGGTGTTGAATATGAAATGATACTTATAGTATGTTAAGATGAAGAGTAGGGCAACTAAGACAAGGCATAAAAAGACCATAAACAGACGGGAGTGGAAGGAAATATCTGAGGATTGCTGCTGCTGACGAGGATGATGATTATGAAAATAATTAATTGCTTTGGGGTTTATTTTGAAGGTGTCATCTTTCAGTTCTAGCTTCATCAGAATTGATGCTCACCAGAACGTCAACCAGGCAAACCTAACAACCCACGGTGGTGCCCATTCACAGCAGGGACCTTCTCAGTAAACAGCTTAAACTTACGTTCCCGGGAGGGGATCGGTCTTCTGCTATGCAAATGCTACGCAACCACGTTACCACTGTACTAGCCAGGGGGCTATGAAATCTTTGTTACAGGGGCTAAGGATAGAAATTTGAAATGCGAACTTCCTCCATTGACATGACAATGAGCAATTGGAAGAATAAATGTTTTTTTTTTTTTTCACTTATCTAAGCAAGCAAAAACGGAGGCTGTAAATAAGCTATTTAGTTAGTGGCCCACTTGAAGACAGAACGATGTAGTAAAATGTATGTTAACACTCAATGCTGCTATAAACTGAAGATTATGGAAGGAGATTACGAGCATCATAGAGAGTGGAGGGCAATAATATCCTAATAATACAGTGTGAGGAGATAACAAATTGACAGGCCTTGAATAATAATAATAATAATAAAAACAACAACAACAACAACAACAACAACAACAACAATAATAATAATAATAATAATAATAATAATAATAATAATAATAATAATAATAATAATAATAATAATAGTAAAAACGTCGCTGCTCTACATTCATTGTGTTTTATGTAAACCTACAGTATACAAGGAAATTTAGTAATGGGAATAGCAGGATATTTAGTAGTTATGCATACGAAAATAACTTGGACTCAGAGCAACCATTACATCAAAGAGGATAGGGAGCAACACCGTAAATTGGTTAGGAGTCATAAAATGAGGTTGATAATTTAATTCACAGCTACTTTAATAGAATTGCATCATGTGGGCAAACAGCCGTCTTCTTAAACTGAATGTGATTACGAAACCATGAACATTGTTTTTTGTGTATTTATCATCCCATAGAGTCCTAGACCTTCCTAAGAATGACAATTCACATACATGTAAAATTAATGTATTGGACTAATAAGTCATGGGTAAGAGATAAGAGATTGAATCGCCATGAATGATAATAGTGATGAAAATGATAGTAATAATGATAAGAAAAATAAATAACATTCATGACTATGCGGTTTTTATTTATTTCACTTGATGTATATCTGGATATTTAATATAGAATACATTAGACAAGGCAGATATGCACAATGAAATTATTTGGCTTCGGAACAGCCATTGCAATAAAGATAAATTTTACTAATCCCCTTAGCTCCTAAGTTGTCTGTTATTTTTCACAAGTAAGCCAAAATAAGTTCTTATTCCAATTGTTAGAGAATTTGTAATGCTACTCCACTATGGGTAAATTTGTTTGTGTTAGCGCATTCCCTATTCTTATACCTCTCTTATCATCTGGAGATTTTGAACAAACTTCTAAACAAGTGTGTTGAAGGTAATAATCTGTTCCCTATCATGTAATCTGGTTTTCACGAAGGCCTTGGAGCATGTTATACTCTTATAATTTCAAAGGGGGTGCATACTTCCTTTAAGTATGGTTAATTATGAGATTGGAATGATTGGACTAAAATTTAGCGTTGTCTTTGACAGTGTTAATTATAAGACCCGTGTAGGTATATCTAGTCATAGCATCATTATTGAAGTTATAAATAATAAACTACAAAAAACATAGCAGTTGATTGGCAACAAAGTAACTATAAGAATGCAATAAGTGGTGTTCTTTTAAATAGTGTGTTCGGCCTTTTACATGTCATGCCATATGCCTAAGATATGAAGTTTGTTCTATAAATAATGGTTGCTGAGTATAGAGATGATGCTGCTCTCTATGCATCAATTCTGGGAGTAAAACTAAGGTTGCTGAATCCTTTGATAGAGATCCAGCTAAAATTAGTGGCAGATGAAATGTATTGGGTGTGAATTAGAACGCTAAAAACACTTGAATTATGATTATAAGTAGGTAAGGAACAGTGGTTTGTCAACATCCAAATCTTTATATTGACAATGTGGTTGATTCGGTGGGACTTCAGAAGTTCAAATTTGGTGCAAATGCTTTTCTGTTGAACAGGTCAACATAAGTGTTGTTCATAAATTACATATAACTGATCTATTAAAAATATTTTATAAATCCTTAAATACTCTATCTTTTTTAGATATTAGTTTTCATATATACACATGCTATTCGTTATTTCCCTACATAAATTTCCGATACGTGCTGCCTTCCTTATTGGAGCCCTTGGGCTTGTAGCATCCCGTTTTAACCCCAATGGTTATAGCTTCTCTAATAATAATAATAATAATAATAATAATAATAATAATAATAATAATAATAATAATAATATGATCTACGTGGCCAAAGGGTTGAAAAACGAGTCTTAAGAATTCAGGGATCCTCGGGGCCATAGGTTTGAATCCTCCCCACAGGGGTGTTCTTATGGGTAAGGTTCTTTTTCAAGACTACCTCAGTCCACTCAGCTGAAACTGAGTACCTATCTTTATTTGGTAGGGCCCAGGTACGTGATAATAGCAAGCTTAATATTGATGAATACAAATACACAAATCAACCTTAACACCGTCATAGGAACTCCTAGAAATAGAAGGGCTTCGTCCTGCAGTCAAGTATACATCTCAACGATAGTAGAGCGAGTTTATGTATCTGACGGTCGTCATCAAGAAACTGAGCAAAAGACAAACGAAGAACCAGCGTCACCAGTGAATACTACGGAAGCACAACAAAGAATTAATTATAGAAGAATGGTGACGCAATATTCGGAGTGATCTGAGAGCGAGAGGATTTCTGTAAATAACATTTGGCAACATAGGAATAACTCCCCATGTACAAAACAGAGATTAGGTAATCAAATACTAAACATAAAGAAGAAAAACTGACTATCAGATTCTTAAAAGATAAATAGAAAGAGATAAGATACCCACAGTTGAAACATAAGAGTTGATAGAAGTGGTAACCGCATATGAAGAAAAGAGCACCAACAACCGATCATACAATCGCATTTAAGAAACTGTAATAGAAGTGAATGATGAGATGGCAGTTCATCTGAAAAAAAGTAACGCAATGGATGCTAGGTGAAAGAGGAAGGATAAGGATACTAGCCACAAAATCCAAGAAACTGTAAGGGAAAAAAAAAATTGGAAGTCGATGAAATAGTGAATCGAATCTATGCCACACTGTTAAAAGAAATCATAATTTTACCGGGAAATTCTCCTTAAAAATATGCCTTTCTCAGCAGTAATACAGTAATATAAAGGCAACTGTAAATTTTACCCTATCTTGTTATTTTCTTTAATGGGTTGGTAAACGTAATATCCATCATTAACGTCAATATATCCGTTTTTTAAAACGGTATATACATTGCAACATCTATTCCAGGATTGTTACCATTTTTACGACAATTTGTTTAACAATGTAGTACCAATAGAGAAACAAACAACCTGGCAGGAGCAAAACTCGTTGAGGAATTCATGAAGATTAGGACGCTAATATCACAACTCAATGAAGAGAATCAAACACAGCACCCTTGGAAAGGAGATTGAGGAACCAAATAACAGAGGTGACACTGACTTGATAAACTTCAAGAAATGGAAAAAAAAAAGGCTGATAAGTGGAAAGAGGCAGAAGGAACTGAATGAGAAATACGGGGTATAGAAGATATAAGGCAAAGAATAAAGGCCAAGGCTCAGAAAATCCACTGATAAGAGAACAGAAACAAACTATATTAGCCGAAGAAAAATTCTTTGAAACAATCCAGAAATGCCTATACAGCCAACTAAATGCAAAGATAACCATATAACCCAGAAGCAGAAGAAACCAAGCGGCTTTGGTACATAAGTGGATACTGGTAGAACCATCTGATTGAATACTTTTGTTTGTAGAGAAAGTGGACTTTTAGATTTCATAATCTCATTTTGCATACATTCTAATACTTTCTTCGGAAAGAATTCTTTTTTCTTTTTCAATCGTCATTGGTTTATAGATTTTATTACATAAACATTTTATTATTTTTTAATAATCTATCAGTAATGAACATCAATAATTTCCGTGTTAGCGCATTTTATATTTCTAAGCCATAAGGTTACTCAGTTTAATGTATTGTTTTGCCCTTGGTTATTAAATTGACCACTTACCCTGAAATATGCATTCTTGAAATACAAAAAATCTCAGAACCATGTCTTACTTCCTATAGCAACAAGCTTTCAAACAAACAAACGAGAAAAAAAAGAGATAGACATTCTCCAATATTGCACCGAATGCCCAAAGGAAAATGTTTTTCTTTAAAAAGGAAATCTTTTTCTCGGATTCAACATATGAAGGAAAAGTGATGTGAACCATTCATATTTGAAAACAGTCTTTCGTTTGTATAACGAAATGCACGTATCGTATATCTCCTAATATTTGCGTCTCTCTTATGTTCTGGGAAGTAAAACGTAAAATGGGTTCACGAGACAAATCATATCGCTGAAATGGCTAAATTTGAAGGGAAAATCAATAAAAATAAAAGTTGCAAACGTAAAGGTACAATAAGAATCAGCATTTTTTTTAAATTAAAAAATCTCTTCTAAATAGGGTTGTGTGTAGGAATTAAGTTTGGTTGCGTATTATCATTATCATTATCATTATTAATATCAACGTTAATATCAATGTCAATATCAATATCAATATCAATATCAAATATCAATATTAATACTAATATCAATACAAATATTAATATTAATATTAATGTTAATATAATGTTATTGTTAGTATTAATATTAATATTAATATCAATAATATTATTAATATCAATATTTACAATATTAATAATAATAATATTCATAATATTAATAACAATAATAGTAATTATATTAATATTAATAATATTAATAATATTGATAATATTAATACTGATATTGATATTAATTATATTAATATTGATATTGATATTAATTATATTAATATTAATATTGATATTGATATTGATATTGATATTAATAATATTAATACTAATATAATTAATACTAATATTGATATCAATATTAATAATATTAATATTAATATTAATATTGATACTAATATTGATATTGATATTGATATTAATATGAATATGTATATGAATATCAATATGAATATCAATATGAATAATAATTCAATATTAATATTAATATTAATATAAATATCAATATTAATATCAGTATTAATATTGATATTAATATCAATATTAATATTTATATCTATATTTATATTTATATATATTTATATTTATATTTATATTTATATTTATATTTATATCTAGATTTTATTTATATTTTTATTAATAATGATATTAATAATACTTTTAATATTAATATTAATATTAATATTAGTATTGATATTAATATTAAAATTAATATTAATATTAATATTAATATTATTATTAGTATTAATATTAATCTTAATTTCAATTTATAATTTTAATATTATTAATATTAATAACAATAATATTATTATTAATATCAATATTAATAATATAAATATTAATATTGATAAAATAATAATAATAATAATAATAATAATAATAATAATAATAATAATAATAATAATAATTTAATGTTAATGTTAATGTTAATGTTAAAATTATTATTATTATTATTATTATTATTATTATTATTATTATTATTATTATTATTATTATTGTTGTTGTTGATGATGTTGTTTTCTGTGGTAGTAGTAGTAGTAGTAGGTATTTATTGGTAAGTGAGACAAATTATAAAGTGAAAATATTTTACCATGATTTGTGTGCAGAATGAAAGTATTTCTAAATCTTTTAATGACGTGGTATAAATATATGATTCGAAAAAGTCTCATAAATGAGTTATGAAATATATTATGTGAAATATGCGAACAATAGATAATAATTGTAAAAGTTACAAACATTAATACAAAAAGATCAAGAGAGAGAGAGAGAGAGAGAGAGAGAGAGAGAGAGAGAGAGAGAGAGAGAGAGAGAGAGAGAGAGAGAATCCTGTTTTGCCACTGAAATAGTTTGAAAAAATATCGGTCCTAATTTTTATTATTTTTATATAAGTAATCATCTACTCTTTACTTCAGCCACTAGGACCAAGTATGATATATTAGAACTGACTATTCTACTCTTCTCTCTAATTATTGATTCTTTAGCACATTGACAAATGTATTTAATTATTGCGTTTAGTACCAGCATTTCATTGCGTCATAGCTGACACCGGTCACACTAGTGAAGAGATTTAAACAAGTGGAGTTCTGATGTCATGACAAACTACTCATGTATCCTCCCGTCTCCTTTTTTTTTTCCCCCTAAAGATTCAATTTTTTCTTTTCATGATGGTTTTTCCTGTTTTTATTTTATTTTCAATAGTAGAATGTCTTTTGTTTCTGCAATGTCAAGAGGTAACTACGAATCTTATCCTAACCCCCTCCCCATCAATAAGTGAGCCAGAGTAGCAGACAATATGTGACCCATTCCCCCATAAATAGGAAAGTGGTTCATCGCAACTAAGATCTACATAATAAGGTCGACCGCACAGCGGTACGATTTAATAAACTTCTGATCATGACATCACTGACGCCTTTGCCTGGCCCCAGAGGAACTCTTGCGCATATAACTTGTTTTATGCACTCTATACCCTCTTCTAATCAAATGATTTCTTATTGGATATTCTCTCTCTCTCTCTCTCTCTCTCTCTCTCTCTCTCTCTCTCTCTCTCTCTCTCTCTCTCTCTCTCTCTCTCGTAGAAATTGGAGACTTTTTGTCAGTAAGTTACTCTTCAGCATTGTAGCATTGTTAGAGAAAACAGGAAAGAGAAAATTTACGCTTATATCTTGTATAAATGTATAAATAAAGGTATAATTTAAAATTTCATAATAAAGCTTTTCTATATACGATGTTTCTATATTACAATTTTCGTATGTAAGGGAAATATAATTGGCAGTTTCAATAAATGAGGTAACAGTTTATTAACAATGTTTCCATGAAACTATTTTCATACATAAATGTAATATAATTTTCAGCTTCATAAATAAGAATGTCAATTAATTTACAATGTTTCCACTACACAATTTTTTAATATAAATGAAATTCAATTTGCAGGTTCACAAATAATTTATCAATTTATTTGCAAAAATTCTTTTAGACAATTTTGAAATATAAATTAGATATTATTTTTAGTCTTATGAATAATTCAATATTTTATTTGCTAAATCTCTTTTTAACAATTTTCATATATTTCCTATTGATAATTCGGAAACCTCTTGACTTTTTTCAATGAAATCAATTATGTTTGTCTATTTCTGCTTAATACAGATATCTTTGCAAGGAAATATTCAAGATCAACCGGTTAGACCATTCCAGCAAGTTTCATCTCGTTAGCAAGAGTTCTTATACAATTATTTCCCGCACTTAATTTTTCACTATGGACAGCTAAAAAGATTTCTCTCATCTTACTCAATTAGGAAAAGAAAGAATCTGGGGGTACATGAAGACCTCATCTGTTCATTGCACCTGTCCAACATTTATCAACTGCAACAACACCTGACTTTTGGTTTCTTAATTCAGGATATCTCAATATTTTTGTTTTTTTACTATATGTCCTTCTATATACCGCAAAGATTCCTCCTCTGTTACAGAACTAATTGTACTTGCAGGTATTTCCTTCTCTTTGCGTGTTTCAGTTGATTCAAGAATCTCATCACCTTCTATCCATGATTCTTGATTAAATTCAATATCTCTTAAAAAAAAAAAAGAGAGACATGCAAGACAAATTTCCAAGGCAATTTCTCGTTCTTTCTATGGTTTTCCCCTGTGTAGTTGAACACTTTGACACTAATGTATTAGGCAGACAGTCTTGGTTTTATCACATATATTACTCTAACACTTTTCGCTTATCAGGGCTACTTCTTTCCCTAAAAAATATCTTTTTTTTCAGTCTTTATTTTGAATTTACTGCATATTACAGGCAATCAAATGCTCCAGACTATATTGAATAAACCTCCTTGATAGGATATACTGTAATCGACTTTTTAAGACGTCTTGAAGATTTCAAACTAGCCTAGAAGAAAATTTAAAAAATTTATTCGTTTCTGAAATTGGATTTTTTTTTATTTTTAGCAATTCATTGCCTTGATTACTGAAAACTTTTATCACTCGCTTTTTTTGACGTGATGTCGATCATTTTGTTCATAATACTTATCTGATACTCCATATTTATACAATATTCATATCACCTTTCATGGATGAAGAATTCATAATGTTAAACCATTCATCCATTAATTATATGAACTGAGCTGTTGGTTCCCATTCATTATTCTTGAAAAGACCATTTTTTACCAACAAAACTAAGAGCATTACTGAAACTTCTTGATTACCACTACGCGATGCCATTCTGGCCCTTGCATGTTTAAGTGAACCCGATTTATTTTGTAACCCAATCCATACTCTATTTCAGTTTCCATCACCATTTCTCATATCGGGTGATCGGAAATTCAATCTCCGTTTTGCAACATGAACCCAGAATGTAGGTGGTCATTCCTGACTATCTTGAGTAAATGCGGAGCATCTGCAAAAAGGAATATTTGTCTGTCGGCATATGGATTCTGTATAGACGTTAACTTACATAAATGGTCAATTCCCGTTTTTTTTCCATAACATAGGATTACAGGGCCTTAAATCATGCACCAGTACCACCCCTGGATAACCTGCATATTCCACTTCCTGTATCAAATAAATATTTTTTTTTTTTTCATGAATATTCCATTCGTCAAAATCACATTATATTGGTAGTTTCCATTTAACTATCAGTTTTCTGAACATTACCACTTCCAATCTCACATATCGTTTATATCATATACCAGTACTCTTTTCATAACACCATTCAGTCACTATACTAATCTCATCAAATAATACAATTAATCTTTCTTGTTCACTAAAGTTTCAGAATTTGACTTTATCAAAACCAATAATGATGATAGAATTCCTGGTCCCACTGGAAATTTTTTGCACGTTCATTTCATAGATTTGCATGTTAATGGAAACCCTTTCACGTATCCGAGATAATTATAGATTTTTGTGCTTATACAACGAAGTGTAAGGGCGGAAAAAATATCACTATCTGTCCAATTTCTCACAATTTTTGTTTTACTTATGAAAATGGATATGCAACTCTTACTAATGATAGGTTGCAATATTTCTTATATTTTATTGTAAACAATTTAGGCATGATTTCTTAGTGCTTTTATACGAAAATTTTCTAAACAAGGAAACTCAAGTTCCTATTAATTTTCTGTTTTCATTACGGAGGGTATTCATATATATGTCACACTCTGCATTATGTCCTCCGGAATCGGAAAATGTTGCCTATTGGTATCAATATTTACTCTTCCACGACTATTATATTTTAGAATATCGTTACTACTGCCAGAAGTAACTAACATTTCCTCCAAAGTCCTTTTCATACCTCTCTTCTCTGCCCTCTCATTTCTCTCATTAGAAAGTTTGTCTTTCTGGTTTGTACCTGAAAACACGTGAAACCAAGTATAATCTACATTCTTAACTTTTATTTATTTGTTTTTTCTTTCGCTAACCAATCAGTCAACAATTATCACTCACTATAATGATAATGAATTTGGATGAATTTTTCGTCATTTAATCATTATATGTTTCCATTGCAGATCAGTGAACAATGATTTGTAACAATGTGGCGAAATGTTAAAACAATCAACCCCACATCATTGAATCACTAACAGACAAATTGTCCCACAATAGAAACTTTCCTATAACTTTACGTCAACTGGACTATCTAACAAAAGGGACAGTAAAACAAATCATAACCTTACAACTATATTTCTTATAAACTAAAACACCCAATACGATAATCAGCAACATTAAAATAACATAATGACTTGTAATTTATCCATAAACCATAATTCTTAAAACCACAGTCATAACAAACAACATTGACCAAACACCTAAACGCAACATTCGGTAAAAAAAAAAAAAAAAAAAAAGCCACATTCAAAATAAATCCAAAATACGAAATCCCACAAAATTTAAAACTAAAATTGACCATAACCAATATACATGAAGTATAATCGTATGTACAGTATATATAAGGACATGCATACTCGTCCAAATGAGCCGAGCAGTCTTAATCAAGGGCACACTGCCACAGCTCGGTGGCAAACGACAACCTTCCAACTACACAAACCACTTTTATAAAGTGGTGGAAAAAAGAAAAACTTGTACACTCCTAGCTACCTAAACGATAGCACTATAATCAAATATGAATAAACTTTCTATCATTCGCAATCGTACCTATCGAATATAAACAAAAACACTGTACTTACTCAAATAAAAATATCACTTCCAAGCTAGTTAATGTACAGAATAACAAAATATAATCCAGCATTAAGGCCACAACTGACTCCTGCAGCAGTCAAATGGAAAAAACATTCGCTCAAGACATCTACCACTACCGTAACCTGGCTATAAATATAAATAAAAAAAAACAACCCCATTTATAACAACAGTCTTTCTCACTACAAACAATCATCACACTAATTATCTCGCACTCGGTGGCACGTGAGGACACACAAACACACACTCTCTCTCTCTCTCTCTCTCTCTCTCTCTCTCTCTCTCTCTCTCTCTCTCTCTCTCTCTCTGGATTTGGAAAAACCAAAGGAAATAAAAAATTTAAATTAATACTCCACAATCCTCCCCACCCCCCTACTTTGCCATATTCTTGCACAACACTTACCTATTCTTTTTGATTACCCAGTCGCAATCAGGAACAGGACCTCGGCTTCGAGTAACTAGGCCTTCATATACCTGTACTCTCTCATTCACTTCTTCCATTTCATTATCATTCATTGTGCTATTATGATTTCCGTCTATCGTCCTCTCATGTAATATATCATGCACTATTCCAGCTACCTCAATTTCATTTGGCCCTAAAATCCCACTTATTTCTGTCAAAATTCATCCATTATATCGGAACCATTTTCTACTTTACCAAAAGAATCATTTATACTACTTATCATTCTCCAATCTCTAATTGTCGCGTTCGTCATACTTTCTTTTACCTCATTTAACAAAGAACCACAAGCACTATACGTATCATTCATACTGATCCCAGTATTATCTGTATTAATAAATTTATCCTCCATATGCAACTGTACATTTACACCCTTGTCCTGCCTATTCTGACTCCCACCAATGCCTACAATTTTTTTCCTGTCTTTTACCCCCACTAAAATTTTTCAACGACTTTTTCCTTCCATACTCGACTAACACCAATTTCTTATTTTCCAGCTCTAGTTTCTCTTGCATACTAGGTTCATACTTGCTAATTTCCAACCAATTATTCCTCCCATGCTCACGAACATTGATCCTATACCCTCTAAACACAGGGGAGAATTTATCCAGCTGAACCCTCTTACTAACTAGTTTCCTGAACAGGATATCCATGGCTGACTTGATCCCTTCTTCCAACAAACCCAAGCTATATGCCCATCTAAACCTCAATAAGTACATTTAGCACGCTGTTCATTGCACAATCTCGCATAAAGACCAACCTTACCAAAATTGCTGCAAATTATATTTGTATGATTACTCCTAAATCCACTGGAAACAGGCCCAGTCGTACCACACAGATAACACTTAAGCACTTTCTCTATCTTACACTTACTAAATCGATACCTTGTCTCTCCACACCCAAAACATCCCCGTAAGGCCAATCTCTCCTTATTCTTTTATGTCATACCTTCCTAAAACTGTAACACGGATACCACCACTTGACCTACCTTGCTGCGCACTAGCGCTCCCATCTCTCCAAACTGGATATCCCTGTCTAAACCCTTCATTCGTCCGCATGGGCATTCCTACATTACACGCCCTAATACTCCTATCTACTACACTATCACCTACCGTTATTGGGCCTCTCATAACAGAATCTCTAATACTACAAAATTCTGGCTCACTTTCCCCCATTCCAGTTCTTACACTCACAGATTTACTTTTTTTCATACACCAATCCAACTCGTAATCCTCAACTATCTCTAAAATATCATCCCATGTCAATCTCTCTAGTACACTTCATTTTCTCTTTCCGTTTAAAATTAATAAACTCATACATTCTCTGGTACTGTACCCAAAAACTTCTTCATTAGTTCCTTATTCTCATTTATTCCTTCGTCCCCATACTTCTTTCTAGCTAAAGTTTCTAACCGACAAAGATATATCAATATCGATTCACCCGCATTTATTCGTGTATCATCAAAATCGTTTTTAAGCTTAAACCTAACACTACCTTTCATATGTTTTACCTGCTCAAATATTCTCCTCTCCACGCTTTCATACTTAACATCACCTACACTCATAATCACCCCATACATTGTCAACAAATATCCTGACAAATACTCACACAACTTTCTAGCCCAAACTCTCTCACTACCTTTATACTTAGCCTCATAGAACCTTTCATATTCCCTAAAAAAGATATATAAATCCCTTATGCTGTGTTCATTAAACCTCTCACACCTGGGTACCTCTCTCATGAAGACTGTGTTACATACTTCCTCATTTTCTTTCTCACTACTATCTTCACTGCTCAATCCCTTCTTGTTGCCTTCTCCCTCATTATGATATAATGAATGTAATTCTACACTCAAATTCCTATCCTTAACCATTCCCTTCTGGCCTCTTTTCTTACTTACCATTTTCCCCAATCATGATCCTCCTCAATCTCATCCTGACCCTTTTTCTTTCAATTCTTCTCACTACTTTTACCTTTTTTCTCATTCGTCTTTCACATTTTTGTTCATTCTTACTCTGCCTAATCACTTTATCCTCACTATGACTTACTTCCCTATCATCCCTTACCTTAGCCTTCTCTTCCACTATCAACCCATTACCCGAAGCAGAGGACGCTCCAACTACAACTTCACCCATGAACGTTTTTATCGTCCCCATTACTTGCCCCATCATTGCTTCCATTCGTTTCTCCATTCGTTCCTTATTCTCTCGCATCCTTATCTCAACACCCTCTTCCACTATTTCTACAGTGCCCTTTACTTCCCCCAGTTTCCTTTGCATCTCATCATTCCTACAGCTCAACCTCATATTCTCTGTCAATAACTTCTCCTCTCGCTCCTTAGACAACCACAATTCATCCTTTGAATTCTGTGACTGTTCTTCCATTTTCATCTGTCTTACATCTAAGACCTAATCTTTATTCATTCAAACCCTTGAATCACTGTAACTTACAAATTGCCCCACAACACATTACGTCAACTGGATTACAGAATAAAAGGGACATTATAACAAATCATAACTTACAACTATATTTCTTACAAACTAAAACACTTAATACGATGATCAACAATATTCAAATAACCTAATTACTATTGTAATTTATCCTTAAATCATAATTCTTAAAACTACAATTTCAACAAACAACATTGATTAAACGACTAAACGTAACATTCAATATAGAAATACTGCCACATTCAAAATAAGTCACAAAATTTAATACTGAAATAGACCGCAACCAATTTGTATGAAGTGTTATATATATATATATATATATATATATATATATATATATATATATATATATATATATATATATATATATATATATATATATATACTGTATATATATATATATATATATATATATATATATATATATATATATATATATATATATATATATATATATATACATAAGTATATATATATATATATATATATATATATATATATATATATATATATATATATATATATATATATATATATATATATATATATATATATATATATATATATATATATATATATATATATATATATATATATATATATATATATATGGTGTGCTACTTTTATAAGCACACATTGAGTATATGTTGTTTCAGATGTGTATAACTGGATAACAGAATACATCATATTAGCTTTAAAAAGTATTTATTCTTTAAAAACAACAGAGTTAAACATCTCCATCACTGGAGGGAGCTGGGTTGGTCAGATGACCAATTCTGGTGAAGTATAGATATGAACTGACTAACTTATCGATATCACAGATATTGTATGCTTAGTTTATATAAGTTTCGTCACAACCTCGGAAGACACCTGCATCCGGTGACGTCATAAACTTTCACACGCTGATGCAAGGTGTTGATGCTTAAGAAAAATGTCACATTGTCGAGGCTGCATTGTACGTCCTGTTTATGATTTGAATGACTACAGCAAGTCCCACGGCTAGCACCTTCATCCAACATGACATATTACGTCATGTGTTTTATATATGTAATATTAACTATTCTAACTATTACTTAAGCTCGGCCAGCTATCTCAATTTTTTCACAGAAATTTAACAACAAGCCAAAACATGGTTACTAGGTGTGACTGGACATATGTATTATTCTTTGTTTAACTTTAGCCATAATCAAACGAGGAAGAATGTCCAACTAGGCACATTAAAAAATAATAACAATAATGGATATGAAAAAGATATTACCAAAGCAAAAAGAAAAATGCATGATCAAATAAAGATCATATATATGGTACATTGCTAGCAAATGATTATATGTTACCAAAAAAAAAAAATACTGACTTACATATGATTCGGTAACTTGTTAAAGAATAATTGTTACCTTTGTCAGAAACACATATTAACATAATACTCAATTTTTTAGTGCACAAACACAAATTCCTGGTACGTACACGTACCACGGTTTCGTACACACACATATATATATATATATATATATATATATATATATATATATATATATATATATATATATATATATATATATATATATATATATATATATATATATATATATATATATATATATATATATATATATATATATATATATATATATATATATATATATAGGGTTGATATATTTTATTAGATGCCCATAGATTCTGTTATATGTTTTTTTTTTCTCTTTTCTTTTTAACATTCCGGCTTATATATTTTTATTAGATGCCGAGAGAAAAATTATTTATATCTTTTTTTTTTTTAAATGTTGTTTTAAATGTATTTTTAACAATGCAAATGTTGAAAATTTCTTCAATTACATATTACTAGCGTACTAACAGCTTTTCTTACAAACACTTCCCGACAATTTACTCCTTTAGCAAATGAGGTGGACACTCAAACGGCTTTAAACTGAATCAAGTACGGAGTATTGTCGAGACTAGGCGAAACGTTCCTTTGTAGCTGCATGCTGTGCCATAACGCCAAACAAGGATGTTCACGGCGATAAATATCACCACCGTTAATGCCAGACCTGCTAGTATTATGGGGTGAAGGATTTCCTTATAAGTCGGTGACAGGTGGTCCCTTTCGGTAAGCTTCATCAACCGCTTTGCAACATGTCTGTTATACGGGAGAGGGAGTGCTGGCATTGTAGAGGTCCACATGAAGTTCACGAAGTAGGCTCGTTCTCTGATGAGTGTCCATAGACCAGTCAGCATGGAATTAGGGGAAGTCCCGATACAACCATCTGCTGCGACGAAGATGTGGGTGAAGGACGTGGATCCGTCAGGGCATGATACATTGAAGCCGTCCTTGTCGTATCGTATCCACGAGCCATTGTTCAGTCTGCAATTGAACTCATTATAGTCAAAGGGATAAAGCTTATCCAGACAATTTTCACTTGTATGGGAGAGAGCACCGTGTAGCACTATACCTAACTCGCATGAATCCATTAAGTTTTTATGGAATTCAAATGAGTCAGCTGTACATATTTTTCTATCCATTGCGTCTGAACAGTGAGTTAATTGATTTAAGTCTTTAATGACCGTATATGTTTCCTTGTCTGGGGGAATCAATACGTGTCCTGTCAAACTGGATATTACTGGATTTGAGTGATTCGTCATGAAAGTCGGAAATGGTGATATCCTGTAAGATTGCCAGGCATCAGAAGAATCAAAGGGAATTGTAATCATATTCTTGTTATTATCTACGTTTACTGTAATTAGGCTGTAATAAAATTCTAACCTATGTTCGTCTAACAAAGGAACATGCCTAGTTTATCCCTTCCGTTCTCCAGAATTAACTTTAAGTAACTTATAGGCAACAAATGGGGCGACAGTACACCTTTAGTTGCTAACGTGATAGCTTCTACATAATCCTTGGATTTCTCAATGAAATGTGCAATTCTGTTATGTATGTGATCTATCTTTGAATCATAATACGTTGATGTTGCCAACAAATCCTGTACTTCCATAATCTGAACGATATTATTTGAATGTTCATTCACTAAATCCATAATTTTATTGATTGAAGCTAACTGATTCCTTAGTTCTGACATAATCAATTCATCTTCATGAGTCAAGAACTCAATTTTCTTATTTTGATTACTAATTTTAAGACGATTGGAAATTCCTAAACCTAAACTTGCAACAGACCCAAAGATGCTTAATGCAACATAAATAAACGGATTCCGTCTTTCTTTATGTTCGTGTCCTACAGTCCACATCAAAAGGTCATAAGCCAAAGATCCTGTCTCGTCAGTCTTATTTTTCAAGTCATCAGATAGCATCTCTGCAACTTTTAATGTTGATCCAAGCAAACTCTCTGTAGTCAAATGAAAATGTCTTCTATGCAACTCATCCAATGAGGCAGAAAACCTTGAAATGGCAGTTCTTAAGCTAGTGACATCATTCTCTTGAAGAAAAATTGTTTGCATATTCACTTCTACAATTACGTTGGTTGATGTAGTAAAAATGTCTTCTTGTCTTTCAACTATAGTGCCATATTTAAAATTTATACTTTTAGTTTTAGAGCTCATCCCCCACGAGAAAAATGTCTGAGCGAACAATATCACTCCCAACAACAAAAAATTCATCTTGAAAACCTGTAACGAGAAAAATATATGTAATTACTCCTGTATTAAAAAGAAAACTTTTAATCACATAAAATAAAAAAAAAAAAAAAATTCCCTCACTTCTTTTCCTCTCTTTTCTTTTTAATTTCTTATGTGAGCCAATGGTACTATTCTCTCATCCGTGGGTTGGGATACGTTTTGAACTCTAAACCTATTGGCCGTTAATGTTTCCAAAATGTTAAATGGGCTTTCAAACTTAGGTGTTAGTTTATAATTGAACCCTTTTCGTACATTGATTTGAATATATACGTTATCACCCACGGTATATGTTTTAGTTGGTTTCGCTGTTTTATCATGATTCCTTTTCAATATGATTTGTGATTCTTCTAAATTCTTTCGAAGGATATCATATCGACTTATACTTGCATTTATACATTCCTTTAAAGGATTTGATAGATTAGTTGTAGCCGTTAATACATGGAAAGGCGTTCTAACTGGGGTACCATACAATGCTTCATGCTGTGACATTTTAATTGATATATGATATGAATGATTCAGAGTACTCAGTACCGCCGGTATTGCAATATCCCAGTTGGGGTCTAATCCCCCTAGTATTACCCTTAATATATTTAATATCTTCCTATTTGCTCTTTCCACTAGCCCATTCGACTCTGGGTGATATATCATGGTATTTATTTTCTTTATGCTTAGGAATTCACACAATGAGTTATGAAAGTGATTATTAAATTCACCACCCGAGTCAGAGATTATCATGTGTGGAATTCCATGTTTACAAATGTAACACTCGTAAAACTTCCTAGCGCATTCAATCGCAGTTTTAGTTTTAAGCGCTATTAGTTCTGTATATCGAGTTAAAGCATCTATAATTACTAAGAGGTGCTTATTTCCTCTGTCTGACTCGTAAAATCCTGTTAACAAATCTAAATGTATTCTTTCAAAGGGTTGATTGGGCACAGGATAAGCTCCTAGGCTGACAGGTGTTTTCGTATGCCCTTTGTTTTCCTGACATGTGCGACAATTAGCTATGTGTCTTTTTATATCTGTAAGCATTGTATGCCAATAAAACAATTATTTGGCTTTCTGTGACATTAATGAGAACCCCGGGTGTCCATGTAATGGATTTGAATGCAACCAATTCAGGACAGTGGAAATAAGTGAGATTGGTACTACTACCTGGTCCTTAGTTACATGTGGTGTATTGTGGGTTTTCCTTGTCACAGTCCTACACAGAATATTATCTTTGATTATATAATTCTCCTGCTTATACTTTATATATTCCTTTTCCTTATGATTGCTTTTCAAAGCATTTATAATTGTTTCTATTTTCTGATCTTTTCTTTGCTCAGTCTGTAACAATTCAGCGCTCCAGCCTAAATCTTCTTGTTCAGATATTGTTTTTACAATAGGCATGGATGTTGATATATCTATTAATTCAGCTAAAGGCTCCGTACAAGATGACACGGGGTTGCGTGATAATGCATCCGCAATGATATTTGCTTTCCCAGGTAAATACCCGATTCTTGCGCCAAAATCTTGAATGATCAAATGCCACCGAGTTCGTTTAGGGCTGTGGTTGAAGCCTTTAAAGAACTCTGTTAGTGGTTTATGGTCAGTAAGAACCTTAACGGGATAACCGTAAATTATGAACTTAAAATGCACTAGCGAATTAACAATAGCTAGCCCTTCCTTGTCTATTACTGCATACTTACTTTCGGAAGTTCTCAATTTTTGAGAATAGAAAGCGTTCGGGAAAAATTGTTTATCATATTGCTGAAGCAATACCCCTCTTACTCCTAAGTCTGAGGCGTCTGTTGCAATGAAGAATTCCTTAGCGAAGTCAGGAAATTTTAAGATAGGAGAACTACACAGTTCATCTTTCAAAGTATTAAACGCCTGTTGATGTTGCTCAGACCATATGAAATCTACGCCCTTCTTCGTAAGATCAAATAAAGGAGCGGCTATTATTGAATAGTTGCGTATAAAACGCCTGTAATATCCACTACAACCCAGAAATTGCTGTATCCCCTTGACATTAGTAGGTATGGGAAAATTACGTATAGCCGACACCTTATCATGGACTACTTTAAGACCTTGGCTTGACACCATGAAACCCAAATATATTAATTCTGTTTTGAAAAATTCACACTTACTAATGTTTACCCTTAAGTTATGTTGTCTTAATCTCTGTAGTACTAGTTCTAACTTACGTAGATGTTCTTCTAAGGTGTTGGAAAAGATTATAAGATCATCCATATAGGCATGCAATATATCCCCTAACAAGTCTCCAAACACTATGTTAATCATTGTTGTAAATAGTAGCACAACGTAAACCAAAAGGCATCCTTAAAAATTCATAATGTCCCCTGGCTGTGCTGAAGGCTGTGTATGGGATACTATCTTCTTCTAATGATATCTGGTGAAAGCCTTTAAGTAAGTCCAAACTGGTAAAATATTTATTCTGACCTAACAAAATCAAAATAACGTCAGTACATGGCACTGGGAATCGATCAGGGATCGTTTCCTCGTTTAGGCGACGAAAGTCGACGCAGATACGCCATGTTCGATCTTTTTTCGGTACAACTATTAAAGGAAAATTATAAGGGCTGTTTGATTTCCTAATGACTCCTTCTTCTAGCATTTTACCTACTTCATCATTTATTTCATTCTGGAATTTCATAGGGAGTCTGTACGAGGGTACATAGATAATTTTCTGCTTGTCCTTTAACTTTATTTGATGCTCGATCACATCTGTTTTTCACAAGGATCCATCCGTAGTGGAAAAAACATCATGATATTTAGTTAAAAGTTCAAAAATTTTCTGGTGAATTTCTTCGTCTTGAATGTCCTTATTGATTTTATTTTTAATAGATCGCAAAAGGGATTCATCCGCAACTGATTGAGAGTGATTGATTTCAGCAACGGTAAGAGTACGATGTTTATAAACTTCTACATCCAAGATATGTTGATTTTTGTGAATTACTAAGGTGTTATTTAAATGATTACAGACTTCAATATTACATTGTTGATGTGAGCCTACTGTATAAATAGCTTGTGTGACAGACAATCCGTTAGTTTTCAAAGTATCGGAAAGGATTGATATTTCAGATCCCGGTAATGTTTTCTTTATTTGCACTATTAAATTCGAAGGTAGGTTTGCTTCGATAGATTGCGTGCAAGATAATATTACGGGTGAACGAGAATTCTGCTGGGTCGCGCATATTATTTCTTTATTAGTGAGACAAGTTATTGGTTCTTCAACGTACGTTACGGTTACATTTGTCGTCTCCTTTTTATCCAAAACTGATTTTAAGGTATTAGAACACTTATAGAATTTCCCTTTGATATACACGCCGTGCTTGGCAGGGGCTAAGATAATGTTTTGATTTCCCATAGATGGGTATCCTATAATTACAGCTGGATACATATTAATGTTTTTTACAACAACAAATGTATCGGCAAACGAGCGATTACCGACTCTGAACTGAACATGAGTTATGCCTATGACATTTAATTCATTATTTCCTATACCCGAAAGTCTAATTCCGGATTTTTCAATCGGAAAGTTCGAAAACAACAAATGATGTATTTTCAAATCCATGATATTACGTGGACTACCAGAGTCAAAAAATAACGTAAAGGATTTGTGTTCTAAATTTACAGCATATAAGGTTGGCCGTAACTCATTTTGGCTTATTATTGTATGAATTTGTTGCAAATCTACGGGAGCATGCACTGTTTTACTCAATTCGGCCGTGTGTTTCATATGAAAATTTATTGTCTCACAATTATCTGATAAAACATTAAATTGATTATTCAATACTATTGATGTTGACATGAATGACCTTGACCCAACATCACTCTCTTCCCCTCTAGAGTTAACTATGTGGTATTTGCTTTGCTCTGCACATTCTGAAAATTAGTCTGACCTTGCGAGGTCTGGTTTGACGACTCAGGCTCAGCGATATTTGAAGAAGTGTTTGTTTGTTTTGGACTCTGAACTGCATTGACATTTGGTTGTTTCTTCTTATTGTTAAAATGAGAATTTTTCTTTTTATTTCCATATGGAACTGACTGTGGAGTTGACTGTGTATTTCTGGGATATTGTTGTGTCTTACGCGAGTAACATTGACTATATGAATGAGTTGCAGTGTTGTGAATCGAGCAAAATTTTGTTCTGCAGTCTGCGCTTAAGTGACCTTGACGTTTGCAGTTATAACACGTCATTCCCGCTACTGGACTGCTAACTACGTTCACTGTTTGTGGCTTTGTTTCATTCTTTGCAAAAACTTGAGTTAACACGGGATCGAGATCTGGACACTTGGACATGTGTTCCTTTATCTGTTTATAGACATCCAATTCCGTACTTGCAGGCGTTAACTTCTTATCAAAACACCGCACTAAAGCGTCAGGCAACATAAGTGTCATGCAAGTTAAATACATTAATCGTAAAAAATCTTTCACGGAGATGTTATCGTTAGTAACCCAAGTGGAATGACCTAAAATGTCTTGATATTCATTAAGCCTATCAGCTATGAGAGCTGCTCTCTCAATAACATTAAGCCGATTCATAGTGGCTTGATTAAGTGTATTTCGTAACGTTAATACTACATCCAAGGCTTCCTCACCCCCATAGATCGCGCGTAACCTAACTTTGAAATCATCCCAGGTAACTGCTTCTTGAAATGAAACACCTCTTAAATACGCACTCGCATCCTCCTTAGAAAAATCAAAAAAACTTTTAGCTTCTTGTAACTGTACAAAAGGGTCTACGATTTGTTTGGCATTTAAATGGGCATCGACGGATGAAATCCATGACTCCACATTTTGTGGCATGAACCCGTTGACCCGACCCTGAAAAGGAAGGATTGCTGACCTGGCATTTACAAGCGTCACAATTGGAGGAG
Organism: Palaemon carinicauda; assembly: GCF_036898095.1. NCBI lineage: Eukaryota > Metazoa > Arthropoda > Malacostraca > Decapoda > Palaemonidae > Palaemon > Palaemon carinicauda. The sequence goes on from NC_090736.1 coordinate 122,620,859, forward strand.
GATTAGTCTGGCCTACACCACTAGGTCCAGGGGAAGGGCTCACAGGGGGAGTCATGACTGCTGTATTTTTTTTTTCCTATCTCTTCGACCCCTTGCAATTCTATCAAAATATCTATATGAGTACAGACGTCCACTGCGTAAACGCATATGTATAACAAAATTCCCCAAACAATGTTACTAATCCCAAAACATTTCCCGAGAATTTCTGAAAGAAAAAGGAATTAGCACAAAGAGAGAAAAATTCTAAATGAGAATTCGGAGTTAAACACAGTTTCCTTTAACAAAGATTAGCAATCCACTCACCCCAGTAATAATCGACTAACGACTCGTGATAACTACACTTCACTGCCCTAACTGGAATGAATTCAAAAATTTGTACTTTGCTTATATATGGGTCTGTGTGATGTCGACACGTCCTCTCTCTCTCTCTCTCTCTCTCTCTCTCTCTCTCTCTCTCTCTCTCTCTC
>NC_090736.1:122625999-122628499 GCF_036898095.1 Palaemon carinicauda
GTCTCCCTCAAAATATCATGTTGTATATAGCTGATAAGGAAGAGAAGGATCTAAAAAAGGCAGCTGTTTTGGCTGATAATTATTCATTAATACATAAAGGCAGTCTGGGTAATGTAAAACAACATAGAGCAGAACCGCTGGGTGATAAAGATGGGAGAACTGATAGGGGTTTGTTTTGCAATTATTGTAAGAAGGAAGGCCACATGATTAGCAATTGTCCAAATCCTGCATGTAAGAAGGGAAAAGTAACTGAAAACAGACCTCCAGTTAAGATGTTCCCAGGACACAAATCAGACACTGGTAAAGAGTCTGCAATGCATTGTGTATCACAGGATAAGAATTTGTTTGAAAAATTCATTTGTAACGGTACAATATCATTGCACAGTAATGATAAACCCATTAAAGTAAGAATGTTAAGGGATACAGGTTCAAACCAAAGCATTTTAATTAAAAGTGCTGTTCCAAATCTCACATTGCTTGATGAAAATGTCATAGTCAGGGATTTAACAGACGCTAAACTATTGCCACTTACAGAAGTGTTCATGGATTGTCCGTATGTAACTAGTAAAGTAAAAATAGCTGTTAGAGAAGGGAATTTCCCCTTGCCAAATGTACAAGTGTTACTTGGTAACGATCTTGCTGGAGAACTGTTGTTACCCAATCTGATAATGTATGAAACTCCTGGAATAATAGAGGAAAGTGAAAATGAAAAAGAGTCAAAAGTGGAGGGTTGTGTTAATGTGACGACCCGCAGTATGGTTAATAATGATAGAGTGAAAGTAAGTGTACCTAATCTCGCAGATAAAGTAAAAATGAACAAGAAAAGCCTTGTTTAAGTTATAGAGAGAAGATCCAACTCTAAAGGGTGTTTATAAGCAAGCATTGGAGAAAGGAATGGAAAAGGTACCAGGGTATTACTTTAAGGATGACTTACTTTTTAGGTTATATAGATCTCCTAGGCTGGGTAATGATGAAACATGGAGTGACAGAGAACAGTTGGTAGTCCCTCATGATTTACGTAAAGATTTATTGGAGCTCGCTCATAATGTTTATTCACATTTTGGAATTACTAAAACTTACAACCGTTTAGCTTATGATTTTTTCTGGCCTAAAATGAAGGCTGATGTTGTAAATTTCATTAAACATTGTCATATTTGTCAAATTGCCGGTAAGCCTAATGAGGTTATACCAAAGGCACCTTTGAATCCTATTATTGTACCTCATGAGCCATTCCATCGAATTATCATTGATTGTGTAGGTCCACTGCCAAAGACAAAGAAGGGCAATCAATATCTTGTGACTATAATGTGCCCTACCTCACGATTTCCTATTGCACTTCCAGTCAGGAATATTTCCTCTAAAAATGTTCTTAACCACTTACTCAAAGTATTTACAACTTACGGGTTTCCTAAGGAAATCCAGTGTGATAGGGGCACTAATTTTACTAGTGATGTTTTTCAGAAAACTATGAATGAGTTGTGTATAAAACAGTGTCTCTCATCTCCTTATCACCCAGAATCTCAGGGAGCATTAGAACGGCATCATCAGACTTTAAAGTCGTTGCTTAGGAAGTTTTGTATTGAATCTGAATCTGATTGGGATGAAGGCATAGACTATTTACTATTTGTAATTAGGGAAGTACCTTCTGAGTCTCTAGGTGTATCACCTTTTGAAATGCTATATGGTCGTAAAGTACGTGGTCCTTTACAAGTAGTTAAAGATAAGGTTACTTGACAAGTATAACGTAGAGGCTATAACAGTGAGTCAGTACCTACAGAAATTAAAGGGAAATATTAATAAAATTCATAAATTTGCTCTAAACAACTTGTGTAAAAATCAAGAAGAGATGAAAATTAGGTATGATAAAATCAGTAAAGATAGGAAGTTTAATGTGGGAGATTTAGTCATGGCCTTCTATCCCATTACTGGTTCTCCTTTTAAAAGCAAGTTTTCTGGCCCTTATGTTATACAGAAACGTTTAAATAATCAGAATTATATCATAAAAACTCCAGATAGACGTAAAAGCACTCAGTTAGTCCATGTCAATATGCTTAAAGAATATCATGCCGATTCCTCTGCTGCTCTATTTTGTTCCAGAGACACTGTTGTTGTAAAACAAAAGTCCACCGCCTTAAAGGATGTAAACTACTTAGGCCTAGATGAAATCCCATCTTGGGCTGACTTTTCTAATAAAGAAATCTTAGAATCTCTTCCACAGTATCTACAGCACCTAAATGAGGAGCAACGGTGTGATATTGAGAATCTGCTACGACAGTATGAAGATGTATGCAGTGATAATCCCCGAGAATGCAGTGTTATTTCTCACGACATCGAGTTATTGCCAGGAACTCGTCCTATACGACAAAACTACTATCGAATCAATTTTGAAAAAACGGAAGGTAATGCAAGAAGAGGTCGAGTATCTACTGAAGCATAAACTTGCTGTGCCCTAGCAAGTCTCCTTGGGCTTCTCCTTGCTTACTAGTGCCAAAGTCTAATG